>NC_071107.1:3380000-3420000 GCF_024256425.1 Clarias gariepinus
GCAAATATGTAAATCCAAAGTCCAGTGTAATACAAAGATATCCTATTTTAATGTTTTTTTTCTTAAATATTAATAGTAGTACTAATTTTATTACATTTCCTATGTTACAATTGTTAATATATATTGTAATAATCTATTATAATATAATATATAACATAGTAATAATAATTTGATTAGATTTTATTAAATTATTTTGTTCAATTCTGACAAAATACACTTCCCTGAAATAATAATACAGTACTAATGATTAAGCAATATCACACTCAAAGTCATTATGTTGTGCTGGATATCAACAGGCTTTGATGTGGTCGTAGGCATGAGGTCGCAGCCCGAGTACTGTAGATCACACAGCAGTACTAATGTTTATCACATCAGCATGATCTCAAGTATTATATTGTTTTTATACAACAGTTCCACAAATTAGTTCCACAATTTATTATTAGCAGATTATGGTTTGTTTATTCATTTAACCAGTTATTTTGCTCCTCCATTACAAATTCAACCGACTGTTTTTAATGTAATTTAGTGTAATTAATTGGGGTTAAAGTAGATTTTAATTCTTACCGGTAATATATAAGGTGAGGAGTATAAACCATGGAGGTGGTGAACAGTCCTGTAAATCTCATAAGTTTATTTTTATAATTTTTTTCTTTGGAATATTAGATGCATTAACTTTTAAGTTTTGGGGTTACATCCCAAATAGTGTTAAATGGAACGCTTGTGTGCTATGGTGCACAATCCCGTGTCACACACAACAAGTAAAGCTTTAAAGGGGTTAGAGAGGGATCAGGGATTCAGCATTGTGTTTGAAGCTAGTTAGCTTTGTAGCTCAAAGGCACAAAGACAGTTGTTGAAAGTCCTGTTTAAGATGACGTCATGTTAGCAGATGTGTTTTTATGCTTAAAGTGCTCATGTGACTGGTTGTGAATGTGGGTTTTGGCAGGACGTAGCCTCAGTCACCTCAGTACTCTGGCCCATAGCGACCTATTTTTACCCATGCTGTGGCCGACAGCTAGTTTCAATTAAGCTTGTTAGAACATGGACACAGACTGTGACGTGGATTGCTTGATTTATGGCATTAATTTGTATAACATTAGAGATTTATTTATTCGTTCAAGAAGTTACTTTTTTTAACCCTTTCATTTGTTTGAGACATTGATACTATGTTTAAAATTTTACGTTTATTCATTATTGATTTATTTTTCTTTATTTATTCATATAAAGTGTAGCATAGTACAAATTTTATATTCTGTCAGTATGGTTTATATATATATATATATATATATATATATATATAGAGAGAGAGAGAGAGAGAGAGAGAGAGAGAGAAAGAGAGAGATAATATAAATAAAATAAAATAAAATATTTTGACATTTCTTTTTTAGACAAATTTTTTTTGATTACAAATTAGAAATGTATTTGGAGAAAATAAATCCAAAATTGTGTCCAAACTTTTGTCTGGTACTGTATATATTACTTTTTTTTTTACGCAAGACTATATATATTTTTCTTTTTGTATTCATTTATGTATGTACTTATTTATTTAAAATTGTTTTTGCAATTGCAAAATTCCCTTCCATTGTGGAGAGTGGAAATAATAGTGCCTAATAATAAATCATTAATACACCTAATTCTTCACATAGCTGAACAGTTGACCAGTGATGTATTTTCAGCCCCGGCATCGTGCTCACAGTCCAGGCTCTGTCTGAAGATGACCACAGATTCTGGATGCAGGCGATGGGAGGCAAGGAGCCGGTGAGTCTACAAGTCTTTCACTCCAGTATCATAACACACCGGATACAGATGTGGAGCTTGTGCAATTCTGCTTCTGAATAAAAAACAAGAGCTATAAAAAAATTAAGCGAATGAATAAATAAATGCTTTTTGTTTATCTGATTTATTACAGGTACACCATCTTGGTAAAACATACTCGAAAGAAAGAGGGAGTAAGTTTCTGTTTATTCGTTCGATTCAACCATCACATTTTCACGTTTAGAGTAAACATTTATAAGAATTCAGAATAATGGTTCAGTGTGCAGTGGTTTGTAGCGATGTACCAGTTTTCTCTTTCATGATTCTACAGTCGAAACACAGCTGGATGAGGTTGGCGTGAATTTTGTGAGGAATTCAATCAACGCTATTGAGGCAAGAGGTAAAACTTTGTTTGCTTCATCATCATTATTATTATTATTATTATTATTATTATTATTTTAATTGGGTAATAATACAGCAGCCACCCACCACATGCAGCTCAGGTGGCAGTGTGGCAGCTCGGTCGTTCCTACAGCTAGGAGAAAGCTCCTGTGAAGCTCCTGTAATGTTCTCCAACTTCTGAGCTCATGTTCTGAAAAGAACAGCCGTTCATCTGATCTCTAGTCAGTTATAGAGGAGTGTAAATCTGGAGATTTCTTCTTCTTTTGTTCTTTGCTCCTTCCTTCCTCTGTTTTGTTTTTTTATCCTTCCTTCCTTTCTTTTTTTCCTTTCTTTTCATTTACTGATATATATTAGATAGATAGATAGATGGATAGATAGATAGATAGATGGATAGATAGATGGATAGATAGATAGATAGATAGATAGATAGATAGGTAGAGAGAAAGATAAGTGTGTGCGTGTATATATTTGTGCGTGTGCACATGTGTGCAGGTATATATGTAAAGTGTCCCCCAAGGGCAATAGTAATGTTGACATTCAATTTCTTTCATTCTTGCTTCGCTCCTTCTTCCCTTCATTTTTTTTTCTCTCTCAGCATTTTGTTCTTTCTCTTTTTTATTTCTAACTAATATATACTGTGTGTGCGTGTCTGCATGTGTATAGATATATATTTTAAGTGTCCCCCAAGGGCAGCAGTAATGTTGACAATTTTTTACTTTATTCTTTATTTCGTTACTAATCCTCTCTTCCTTTTTATCTCTATTTAGCTGTAGTATTTAGTTCCTTCTTCCTTCATTTTTTTTTAACCTTTTTTCCTTTCTTATATATTGCTTATCTGCATGTGTGTGTGTGTACTGTTGGTATACGTGTTAAATGCAGCAGTGATGTTGACAGTAAATTCTAAAGAAAATGTCCGATAGAGAACAAGATACAGAGAGAGAGAGATGTTAATATTAAAAAAGAAATTTTTGAATGATTTGAATTAAATTATTTTCTCGTTCTCTTTGCCTGTTCATTTGAAGGGTGCCAATATTTCAGGAGTCCCCTGTAATTTAAATACTTAAACTTGTGCATCTGTAATATTTATTTATAGCTACACATATGTGTGTGTGTGTGTGTGTGAATTCTCTAACAGTATAACATTTAACATGGTGTGTATGCATTTAAGATACAAGGTGCTGTGTGAGACCTCAGGCTGTCTAGTAACAAAATAAATAGAATTTACTTAAGGAGTAAGGGTCACTTCAGTCACACACAAATCAACCCCTCCCAGATAGCACACACACGTTGCGGAGACGTCTATGCGACATTATCTTTTTCATCTGGCAGATGTCGCCGAGATGTCCGTGCCAGATGTTAGAACGACGCTAAGCCTACGTATTGTTCATACATCTGCCAAATGTCTGATTCATGTCGGATAGACGTCGTTTTGTTAAAACACCCCCGTCCTATTATTTTAATTAAATACCCTCAGTTAATTTTAATTAACCATGGTCAACAGAATTCTGTGAAGGAAGAAGGCATAAGACAAAGGGGATAAAACTGAGATTTTTATTTTATATTTAAGAAAAACCCTGTTTTACACCAGCAGCAACTTACAAATGAGGTCTCAATTTGAGAAGATGTACAAAACATAAAACACCACAAATAAGTATTAATCATAGAAAAAAAATTAAACACCAACGGAAACATTTTGTACTTTATAACTGTCCGTTATGACTTTTAAATATGACCGTTAGAGACGGTTGGTCAGGAAACTCCTGAAGTCAGATGCAGACAGGACACTTTCACTCACAAACTCCTGTGAAAAAATACAGAGATAGATTCAATTAAAAGTCATGATACTTAATTTATCAAATGAACAATATCTATACTTTGTTCGTCTCGCTTTACAACTCATGAGAACAGACCGAAACCAGAACCGAACCGCAGATTAAGCACGCGCATACAACCGTCGGTGTTTTAAGTGTGATTAAAAATACAAGAAATAGCTTAAACCAAAATAACTTGACTAAACATCGCTAAACAGCAGGTGACATTTATGTTCAGTATTTCGTTTCTATTTAGAAAGATGGGAATTAATTCCTGCTTACCGTTTCCACACGCCCGCCAAACGTTTATCTTCTCAACACGCTGTGTTCTCTTCTCGTGTTCTCTTCTCGCGATATTTGATCTGATATTTCCGGTTTTTATAGTGACAAGATCTCTTTGGCTTATCTCAACATGATTAAATCTAATAAATGTTAAGTTGTTGAATTTCATGTAAATACAATGTTTATTTATGTTATACAATGTTTATAATAATTTATTCATGTTCATCTTGGAAACATGAAATTATTATGTACAAAACACATATTACATTTTAGTACATGTAACAGTTAGCCAGGTTCATTTTTTTGAGTGTATAAGAAAGAAAATGGGAAAAGGAATATAAACCTGCATTTAAATCTACAAAGTAATGTGGTGTTCGTCTTTAAACATGCTATAGGTTCTAGTAAAATATCTGGATTTAAAAAAAAAACTTAAATCATTCAAGTCATAGCTGATGCCGCAGCTTCCCGACCACATACCAAATTTCGGATAATAAAGATACAAATTCAAAATTCAAATTTTATTTGTCACATACACAGTCATACACAGTACGATATGCCATATGCAGTGAAATGCTTACGTCGTATAGACGTTGTGTAGATGTGAAGACGATGTACTGTATCATTGGTAACTCTCCTGTGGTCACTAACCTGTGGTAACTCTCCGGTAGTGACTCATGTGGTAACTAACCTGTAATAACCAGTGGTCACAACTGTGTGGTGACTAACTTGTGACTAACTCGAACTGAAAACTTTTTACAGACTTTTAAATAAATAAATAAATAATGTACACACTGATGTACATGCTGTTTTATATGCATTTGTTTTCTATCTGTCTGTGGTTTCATCTTTAACTATAAATTAATTACTTCACTCTTGTTTATTTACTTTATTTAATTTACTTTGCAATTAGTTATTTTGTCTTTTGAATAAATACCTTTAATAACATATGGAGATAGATAGATAGTACTTTTGTACTTATTATTATTATTATTATTATTATTATTGATCATTAAAAAAAATTATACCTAATAAAACACTGTCCCTAGCATTAAACATTTTTTTCCCTGTAACAACTGTTGATGCCTATGCATATATACATGTACGTGCCTATACAGAGGCTTTTATAAGTATTTTTACACGATTAAAATCACTTTATTGTGAGTTGCACTTATGTGGTTGAACACTAGAGGGCAGCCTGAGCTCAGTGTTTGCTCTGGCCTCACTGTACACCTGTCAGAGTTTCACACACTTGGCTGGGAAATGGACAGCTCTTAATCTTCTTTGCAGGGAGTGTGTTAGTAAGAGCCGAGCGCTGATTAGTGTGTTGTGATGGATGTGTGCAGGGATCAATGACCAGGGCTTGTACAGAGTGGTCGGGGTCAGCTCCAAGGTGCAGAAGCTCCTCACTCTGATGACCGGTAAGTTTACACTCTTGCACTGGCTACACTCAAGTGTGCGTATGTGTGTGTTTAGTCTTATACTGTGCTCTAATGTGTACACAATATAGAAACAACATGAAGGCGATCACTGTGTTACAATTCTCAGGGAAACTTTCTACGTTCTTACCCATAATGCAGTGCACTGCCAGGAGAAGCTGGAAAGCTACAGATAAAAATGAAACCGTGTGTACTGAGAGGTCTTGGGTACTGGTTAATTTAATTAATATATAAGTATACGTGTGTATAATGAATTTATTATGTACACTGGGGAAACCATTTATAAAAATGCATCTGACTTAATCATGCATATGAAGGTGTTCACAAGAAACTAACTATCTTTTTCCTTATGCATTATATAAGACATTTATTTATTTATTTATTTTTACATTTAATAAATCAGTTATAGGAGAGATTATCATACAATCATGTTATAAACTTGCCACATCATTGTTAGCCGAAAAGCATCTGTACAGAGGAACCACAAAGTTCTGCTTCGATTGTTCACTGATACTGGAGACTCCTTCCAAACAATACACCAGGTTAAATAAAAATCTTCAAACAGAAAAAATTCACAGCAACAATTACGCATTTTTTAAAAATCTGTTTAAGTTCATTTCTGAGTTTGTAGTCGTACAATTTTAATAAATTTTATTTGTATAGCACTTTTAACAATTGTCATTGTCGCAAAGCAGCTTTACACAATCAAAATTATGGAAGTTTGTATGAAATGTGAATGTGTATAAATCGAAATTATCAGATCGTCCCTGATGAACAAGCCGAGGGTGACGACGCTGAGATGGCAATAGGAAGAAACCTTTAGAGGAACCAGACTCACCAGGGAACCCATCCTCATCTGGGTGAAAACGGATAGCCGGGATTGATCTCATACTGTGTGTTCGGAGGCTGGAAGTTCAGTATAACAGTTGATGTGGAAGTTAAAATTAAGTCCAGTTTGTTGTTGGAGACTCAGGAGGACTGTATGAAGCTCCAGTCCTGAATTATCGAGTGACTGCAGTCAGAAGTCCTCAGCGAAACAGCGTTCTGCATCAGCCTAGGCGAGGAACATCTTCATGTTAAAGTGGAACCGTCCCCAGTCACCACACGCATCCCAGACACACCACACAGGGAGTCCATGTGACAAGATCTCCAACCAAAAGTGGGGAACCCAGACGAGGACCGGTCAAGGGGGCAAAGGCGGTCTTGATCACTGGGAATCGCATTCTAATACTTCATTGGAATACCTTTTGCTTTGGTTACGGTCGTGGCATAATATGCAATTTCACCACATATATTTCTCCCAGTGGAATCGCATTAATTTCTCTCCAAGGTCTTGTATCAATGATGGTACAATGAGTCGGACGCTGTGTGAAGTCTCCTACAGCACGTCCCATTTCACATTTCTCCCAGGGTTTGATGTATTTTACAGTTTTAACCCAGTTTTAGTTCTAGCTATCTCCTTAGTTGTTTTGCTTGATGCAGGACAGTGCTTTGACCTTGTCAAACAGAGTAACATCTTTGCCTCGGCCACAGGATAGATCCAGATGGTGATTATTTTTATTTTTTTTTGCCAGTCAGTATACTGTATAAACTCGTAGTTTGCACCTACACTAATGACATGGCTACTGGTATAAATAGTTAATGTCCATTATCTCCTAACCAATTAGATTTCGGTACCACCCAGCTCTGCCGTATAAGGACATAACACATAACCCTGGACTCTGATTCAAAAGTCTGGCTTGGAAAAGTTTTGGGCCCGAAGCCAAAATTTCATCTCGATCTCATTGGCATTCAGACGACTCTCCTGTCTGGGCCGTGTCTTTCTCCTCCTTTGTCTCTGTTCCTCTGTCCTACTGTCCTGTCCTTGCCGGCGACACTCTGTTGCTGCAGGCTAGCAATCAGCTTCCCACCTGCTCTGTGCTGCTTCCCCTTCTTTTTCTTATTCCTCCTCTATCCTGTAGTCACTTTCACTTTTTCCAGCTCAGCACCATCCTGTTTTTGCTCTGCCTGCGTTCATAGTCTCCACCTTACTTTCATCCTTTTCTTTTCCTCCTACTCTCCTTTACCCTTATTCTTCTCTTTGCTCCCTCTCTCTCCCTCTCTCTCTCTCTCTTACACACACTTTCTTTCCCCCCCTTCATCCTTGCTCTTGCTTGCCTCTTCGCTTTCTCCTTTGACGCACACCCTGTGCTCAGAATTCTAATCGGTCAGTTGAATCGCCACTCTCCCCGAGTTCCTGCTGCGACCTGAACCCGTCCACCCTTGAGCTTAACAGCCTTCATCTCCATCCCAACAACAGCAGCAGACATTGTACTTTTTATGATCAACTTTAGTCTGCGATATGATGTCAGCAGTTTACAAAACAGACAAGGAAAAAAAAAAAAACAGCTCAGCCCTATGGGCTTGTCAGAAGACATCTCCTATGGACGCGGCAGTGATGTTTCAGAAGGGGTCCTGAATCAAGCAAAGAAAACAACTAAGGAGATTGATGAAACATTGGGTTACGAAAAAAAACCCTGGAAGGATAGTCCTGAACCGTCCTCTTTGAGGAAAAAATGTGGTTAGAATTAAAAGTAGAATAAGCATGATAAAAATAAATAAATAAATAAAAACAGTAGAAATCATGGCTATGTTGAAGAGCATTTCCACAAATATAAGGGATCAGGACGAAAACGCTGTGTAAGAGAGAAGGTTAAAGGAAACCACTTATCAGGAAGAACAATAAAAAAAAGACTTCGGTTTGCTGGGGAGCATGAAAAATGGACTGTGAAGCAACGAAAAAAGATCACGTGGACTGATGAGTCCAGATTGACCCTGTTCTAGAGTGATGGGTTCATCGGGGTTAGAAGAGAGGCAGATGAGGTGATGTGCCTACTGTACAACCCTGTTAAGATCTGGGGTTGCTTCAGTTGGTCAGGTCTAGGCCTAGCAACCATATGTGGCAAAAAATGATCTCAGCTGATGACCTGAATGTACTGAATGACCAGGTTATCAACATCTATGGAGTTTCTCTTTCCTGATGGCACGATCATGATGCCAGGATTTTTTCAGGCTGAAATTGTGAAAGAGTGGT
Organism: Clarias gariepinus; assembly: GCF_024256425.1. NCBI lineage: Eukaryota > Metazoa > Chordata > Actinopteri > Siluriformes > Clariidae > Clarias > Clarias gariepinus. The sequence goes on from NC_071107.1 coordinate 3,388,757, forward strand.
TCAGGGACACGTGACGCCATGTTCACACATGCATTCGCCACTAAAGAGTCCAGACCTTAATCCCAATGTGCGTCTCTAGGTTCTTTGGAAGGTCCTACAGCCTTGTCACGCATAAGGACCTAAATTCCTCCAAGAAATCCTTTCACTGTGTCTCATGTTACATTCGAGCTAGGTAGATAACACAATCGGAGAAGGCTTATAACTTACATATATGATAAATATGGGTTACATATTTGCAGAGATAAACACATCTTTAACTTTAACTTAACTCTCACTAGATAGATAAAGGGATAGACATTTAGACTTTATTGATTCCACAAGGAAATGATCAAACTACTCACTGACGTCACTGTTCGAGTTATTGTAGTTTCTTGGATTCTTGCACGTTGTTTCCATGCCATGTCCTGAGCCTCAGGATTTAATAGATTTCTAAACTCTTTAACGTAACTTACAGAAGCACTGTAAGCAGCGACGCACTCCTGACATTTCATTTGCATGTGTTAGAAGCTGCTGTTGTACCGTGAAACCTAAGACACTTAACCAAACTTGCTCGGAAGTTGGAAACAATATGACACGTCTGTTTTACCCCAGAAAGTGCAGTTTCACACGTTTACACCTGAAGTGTTTTCTTTCCTGCTTGTTTTTACTGAAGTGAAGTAGTCTGATCCTTTGTGTCTCTCACTTCCATCATAAGGAATAATAACGTGTCCGGAGATAAAACTCCAACTTCTTCCATCGAGGTTAAAAAAAAATATATATATATCCGTCTATCCGTCACCTTGTTATTACCTTTAATACCCGAGGAAGATGATGTCATCTTGGTCGGACAGGTAATTGTGCTGAATGTGCAGTGGAGGTCTTAGACAGGAATTTAGTAAACAGATGTATTTTACTTGCTCTAATGAATAAATAACTTGCCGTTTTCCTCATTAGAAGCTGGCAGGTAGTGTTCACGTGTCTGTTGCTCTGCATGCAACGCTTTCCTCCTGATTAGACCTGCATTATTGTTCTCTCTTTATCACACATCCTGATGTTTTTCTTTCTTTTCACATTTACACTTACACCTGCGTTACTCTCCGTCTATGTCACGCTCAGTTGTTGAAAATCCTGGTTTATGTATTTTTTTTTTCTTTTTTTCCTGTGTTCTCTCAACATACTTGAGGTGTATGTAGGAGTGAATTTGATACTTCAGACCTCGGGCTAGTTTGGATAGGGTGTGATCTCAGATCTGCTCCTCTTAGCTGAATTATCTATCTATCTATCTATCTATCTATCTATCTATCTATCTATCTATCTATCTATCTGTCTGTCTGTCTGTCTGTCTGTCTGTCTAGCTAACTAGGTATCTGTTTGTCTGTATGTGTCTCTTCGTCTGTCTGTCTGTCTTTTTGCCTGTCTGTATGTCTCTGTCTATTTGCAAATCTGTCTGTAAACATTTACTGTTTGCCTGTCTGTCTGTCTATCTATCTGTCTGTCTGTCTGTCTGTCTTTATGTATCTCTGTCTATCTATCTGTCAAGTTGTCTATTCATCTGCATGTACAGTATGTGTCTGTGTGTCTGTCTGTCTCTCTCTCTCTTCATTACACAGTTAAATTATCATTTATTTAAATCTTTTCAATAACTATATTGATTTTGCAGAACTATCATTAATATATACATTTATTCATTCATTTATTCATTTACTTTTTCATTCATTTATTCATTCTTTCAGTCAGTCAGTCATTCAGTCCCTTACTTGGTGCAGACGTATTTAATGTTTCAGGAAAAGTATAAAATTATATGTTAAAAATATATATTTTTATGGTTAGATGGTTTGTTTATGTTTTTATATAAGCTATAGTCTTCTGTTCAGTACTTCCCGATTGTGATTGACAGCATTTTCCACAGTGATGTCGCGTCCCATTTATGTCTCTCCTTCTTTTCATGTTCGTCCAGATGAGAAGAGTAATGAAGTGGACTTGGCCGGGTGTGAGGACTGGGACGTGAAGACCATCACTAGTGCTTTAAAACAGTACCTGAGGTAGGAGGCAGGCATGCTTCATCCATCTCACGCGCGACACATTTGCATAATAAGATTTTTATTTCATAATGACAGACGTGTTTACTAATGACACATGTATTTTATCATGATACTTTTCCATAATTAGACTTTTATAATCTCCTAAATGTCCTATTTCCCTAATAATAAATTGTTTATAATGAGACTTTTATTTTATACTGACAGATTTTTTTTTTACGATTTTGCATTTCCATAATGCAACTTTTATTTTGTAATGACACATTTCCATGAAAATACACATCTAGTTTAAAACGACACATTCATTGTATAATGACATTTACTTCATAATGATACATTTGTGTTGATTTTTATTACCATATTAGCTATATTATTCCTCACACAGCAAAAGTCTTTGGATCAGGTCCAAAAATCAAGAGCTTTTAATTATGATCAGCTCAGGATTGGGTTGTTTTAATTGGGTTGTTTGCGAATCTAAATATATAAGTCCCTAACTAGTGGTGGGAGATAACTGAGGACATTTATTGTTTTACAGTGTACAGGTACTGTAGTCCCTGACTTACAAACAAGTTACATTTGTAAGTTCGATTTGTTCTTAAGTCCGACAAAGTGAGTCTTATATGCCTTTGACATGAATATACCATACCAATCCACTTGATTAAATCTCTGTCTCCTTTTCCCACCCTGCCATCATGTGGCCAATAAACTTAATATCACCTAAAGAAATTAATCTCACTTGTGAAATGTAACAGTGTTGTCTCAGCGCCTTTAAATTGCGAGGGGAATCCTGGAAGCCATTTTGTGTTAGAACTGTTTTCCACTGTATTGGACTGTGAACTCTGTTTTGTTGAGGATTTTAGAAAAGAACTAATCACCATCAGGACAGACGTTTTCCATCATTGTGCTCCCGGACTAATTTATTGAAACCGGTGAGGCCGACTCATTTCTTAGAAAATATTGTTTATAGTTGTAAATATTGTTACTTGGTGCACTGCAGTGTTTTTTTTTTTTTTTTTGTACAATACACATGAGCTACTTCCATGATTGAACCGGATGTAGAACCGCGGTCCGTTCGTGTCCAAACTTTTGATTGGTAGCGTACAAGCCTTGTACAGTACATGCGACACTTATAGTATGTAAATTTGAAGGTAAGTACTTCTGTACTTTTACTTAAGTACACAAGTAGATGGAGAACTTCTACTTTTACTTGAGTAAAATTTGCCCTGGGAAATCTTTACTTTTCCTCATGTACAGGATTTGTGTAGTGTGCTCTCCTCTGGTCTTAACCAGAGTCTTGTCTCAGAGAGGGTCCAGTTTTAGAAATGACAAAAAGTGGATGCAGGCGCTTCAGAAGCCTTGGGTTTCGTTCGTGTTTAGTTTAATTGGCTCATCATGGAGAGATCTGGAGCAGGATCACACGATCAGGCTCATCCGTCCGTCACCACCGAGGAGAGGAGAGAGAGGTTATAACGCCGTGTTGTTATTGGCTACTTCTGTATACGATTTCACACAGGAAGTGCTTTGATAGTGAGGTCATAAGGTCATGGGATACAAAACTCTTTTAAGCATTTCCAGCTGGGTGAGCCTTTCCTACTTTTCTCTACTGCTGCTAAGAACAAGGTGACCTGCTGTATGATTCTTATTAATAAGACTGATATCCAACTTTTAGTAAATGTGCTATGATGCATCGTAACACAATGATTTTTCCGATGTACATCATGGGCATGTGTAGTTTGCAGCATACACATCAGTGTTCTGGTACTTATGTAATAAACATCAGAGGCAGCTCAAAGAATTCAATCCTACAGGAAGCACACTGGTCACATGATTTATTTATTTTTTTTTATGGAGAGGCTGTGAGATTTGCCCTTGTGAATATTGAAAGCTCGGATCGCAACAAGCAACACAAGTTATCCATCATACGGCTATTCAACCACATTATAAATACCTCAATAGAGCCCTTCTATAGCTTTCCACCTATCGGCGCCACTTTAGCTGATTTTAGAGCTCTATCTCTGCCACAGCGCTCGTTCTGTTTCAGGCGCTATTTTTCAGAACCCTCATGTCGAACACTTTGTTTATTTAATTTAAAATATATAGGACAATTTATGTGGGGTTTAATTTAAAGATCTAAATTATTCATTTTTCATACAGAAAAAAAATACACTTGGTTTATGAGTCAAAATGAACTGATTTAAGGCTTCCTTTTTGTATGATAGAGATTTAATTGGCATCTGCAGATGGCTTGGTGGATTGTGTTTACCGACAGTGGTTTCTGGAAGTATTCCTGGGCCCATTTAGTAATTTTAATGACGCAATCACGCCGGTCAGTGATGCAGTGTCGTCTGATGGCTCCAAAACTACGGGCATCCAACAAAAGTCTTTGACCTTGTCCCTTCTTTGCAGAGATTTCTTTTTAGTTTCATTGAAGATTTTGATGATGTTTTGCACTGTAGTTGATTAGAATTGCAAAGTCTGTCCTTAAATTATTGCGCAATCTTTTTATGCACTCTCACAGATTGGAGAGCCCATATTTTATTTCATCCAAAATATTTCAGAGAATTTATGTGGGGATTATTTTAAAGATGTTAGACTGTAACATACTTTGTTTCAATATTTGACCTTTGGTTTTTGGTAATTTTCCTTATAGTTCATTTTTATGCAACCAAAAGTACACATTGTTTATGAGTTCAGTATTTTTTTCTTTACATATTACAAATGGTCAAGCCGATAACATGAATCATGAAAAAGAGAATGGACTTAATTAAAGATCTGTTGAAGTGTTAAAGTGTAGAACAGATGGAGATGATCCAGCATTGTGTCTGTCCTGAGATGCTTTTCTGCTCAGCACGGTGGTAAAGCCTGGGTATGTGAGTTACTGTATGTGACCCTCTTTCATCCACGAGCTGTTTCTCTCCGTAGCACTGAATGATTTTTGAATAAACACACAAAGTCTGTTGTGTGTGAGAATCTCAGGACATCAGCAGTTTCTGAAATACTCGACCCAGCTCACCTGGCACCAAACACCCATTTATAGTCTGTAATGTACCATGGGAAATAAAATTCCCATGTATTCCAATTAAATCTGTTTGAGACGCATCATTCGTTTCCCTAATTGTATTAACTACCAATAAAGCAGTGTGAGGTGAAGAACAAAACCTTAATCAGAAGCAGACTTCTTGTTTAAAATGTTTAATGTTAAATAATGAGCAGGTGGAACAGATTTGTGGTTTAATAACATTTCTACCCATCCATCAGTCTGGGTATTTATCTGGTATCCACATGCACTTTTTCTGTTTATGCATGCGTGTGTCGGTCCAACTGAATAAACTGTAATAAAATCTTTTCCTTTTAGTGTTTTCTTTTTTTTTTTTTTTTAAATCCTACTAATTTTTCTTGCTCTTTTCTAGGAGCCTTCCCGAGCCGTTAATGACATACGCCCTGTATAAGGAGTTCATCGTCCCTGCAAGTAAGAATCTTTATTTATTTATTTATTATAATTGAATTGATTTCTCCAAAATAAAAAATCTGCAACAGATTGAAATCAGAATAGATTTAACCAGCTCCAATTTTTCCCCCTTTTTTACCGTTACAAATTGCTAAATGATATCAGTTAAATAATGAGATATTATACAGCTGTAGCAGGAATGCACAGGTTCATTAAACTTGAAAAGTAGTAGCGTGTTTGTGTGCATTTAAAATTTTATTATGAGTGGCGTTCAAGTCAAACTGGGACTTTAGGGCAGAGTAAACTCATTTTATTTCTCTTCATAATCCCCTGACACACTAATGCACTTATCCCAGTGTTTCACTAGTGCTTGGACACCATCAAGGTAGAAAGTTTTCTCAGTAAGCCGGAGCCACCCTGGCCTCCCAGGAACTCCAGTAGTAAAACTGTGGACGTGGAAACAACTCCCAGCCAAGTTCCTGTAATGTACAAGTGATGTTGGTGAAATGATCGTGTGTTCGATTGTGATTGTGTGTACAGTTCTTACAGATACGTAGATGCGTCTCTTCCGCAAGTCGGCAACATTGATTTTCAAGGGTTAGGCGTTCCACTTGTTAAATGTTCACGAGAACGGCTGCAGTGGGATCATCGCGCAGCCTTCATTAAAAGGTTTTGACCGTTCAGATGTTTTAAGAGTCTAAGAGTCTCATCAGCGTACAGTGTCATTCACCAGAAAGTTCATCACAAGTCCCGCTTTGACTTGAACGCCTATTGTATTGCTTTCTTTCAGTTAATGAATGTTTTTATCATCTCTGGAACCAGCTATGGCAGCAGTTCCGGCAATAATGTGAATTATAGGTTTCTATAAATGCGCTGGTTTTTAATTAATTACTGTTTCTATAGCAATACTGTAGATGTATCTATATGTAGTAACTATGCAGACATGTTTCCCTCACTAAATACCTGCCGACTTTCTTACCTTAAATAAAAGAAAGTGTTTTATAAAATTTCTAAATAAAATAAATAAATATAATAAAATAACCATACATCATAAAAAAAAAAAAAAAAAATAGAAATGTTGTACATTCAGGTTATTTGCTTCTACAGTTACACAGTTACAGTTTAAAACACTATTCAAGTGCACTTTTCTTTGAAAACAAGGGATAGCTGCCGTAGAGTAAGTGATTACAAGAAATATGTTTGCGTCAGGGATTAAAGGGTTAAAAACAAAAAAGAAAAGAAAATTCTGATTGCTGAAGATTTCTATGGAATAACACACTGATATATGAAAGTGAGCCACATGTTGTGCTTGAAACTGAAATATGTGAGTTTATTACTTAAGATTTAATGAAGAGAATTATAGTAACTTCCAGGGTAAAGACATAACAATTCCTACGATGCTTTCAGGGGAAAAAACACTAATGATGATGATGATAATCACTCTCACTCTTGTCTTCCTTGCGTTTGCTTGAACAGAGAGTGCGAGTCCGGAGTCCCGTGTTCAGGCCATACACTGCTTGGTGCACAGATTACCGGAGAGGAACCGAGAGGTGTTGAGCTTGGTCACGAAACATCTCGCAAAGTGAGTGTCTGTCCATCTGTTCTACAGCATGACCATGATAATGTACATCGTTCTGCTTTATGAGGTATTGACGAGGTCATCGTCTGAGTCGGATCTTATTTAGTGAGGAAAAGTATATATTAAAAAAACACAAAACTTGCTGTGATTAGTGTGTGTGTGTGTGTAAATGCTTGTTTTTTCCCCCTTTATTCCTGTTCTTTTTTTTTTTCCTTATTTCACACTCTGAGGATAAAGGCCATCCCTCGTCAGCAGGCAGTCATTAACCCTACAGCCTTTCCTTTCCTACTCAATCTCCATTACTTTCTCTAGTTTTTTTTTTTACACACACGCACTCACACAAACACACGTTCTCTTCATAGCACAGGGACCTCTGGCTTTCAGTAGTCTTACCTCGGTCGCCCAGGCAACGGCACAACATGCACAAAGCTCAGAGGAAAGCAAAGTAAAATCATATACACACACATACACACACACGCTCATGCACATCACACATTTATATACCAGGGGGAAAAAAACTCAATCGTAGTAAAATCAAGTGTTTAGTGATGGATTAAGAGTAACGTTTTGTTCGTGGGATTATCCCGCGCGCGCGTTTGGACAGCGGTCGGTGATTGATAAAGCGAGACGTTTCCAAATGGTAGCGAGCTTGTTCGAATGATTTCACACCTTTTTCAGTGTCCTACATTTTAATATAGTGTAAATCGCAGGAAATTGAAGATAAGTGGATAATCTGTGTTGCTTCTAGGAACTGGGCAGCCTCATCTTGTTAAAAAAAAAAACAAGCCAGGATTCGGTGCCAGCGGGTACGAGATCGGAAATGAAATTTGGCTGATCTGCTCTTAAATTCTTCCCCTTCGTCTCTCACTCTGGCTCTGAAACAAGCTGGTTAGAGAACCTGAGAAAGAGCCAAAAATTTCCGTCTGAAAACGGATTTGCACGATGATTAATTGGCAGTGTCACTTAATTTTTTATTTTATTATTATTATTATTAGTGGTGCTTGCAAAGCATCACTATTGTTATCTTGCAGGCTTATTAGTGGTGCTTGCAAAGCATCACTATTGTTATCTTGCAGGCTTATTAGTGGTGCTTGCAAAGCATCACTATTGTTATCTTGCAGGCTTATTATTTTTATTAGTGGTGCTTGCAAAGCATCACTATTGTTATCTTGCATACTTATTATTTTTTTTATTATTCTTCTTCCGTACAAAAGTTCGGCGCGTAACTAGTCCCGCACCGTTTGTCGTAGACCCATGGGTGGGGTGTCAAATCGTGCGGCCTATACGGGAATGGGGTGCTATGACTTTTCTAAGGGGTGGGCGGTTAATTGCCCCCGCAGGGGGCAATTAACCGCCTCAAAAATCCCATTGACTTAACATTGAGACCAACTTTGACAGATTGTAGCGCAGAGAGTGAATTTTGTAGAGACATTAAACTTACCAGATTTGAAGAGGTTTGCAGCCTGTGTCAGATCATACCCCGCACAGGGGGATAAGTTCGACCCCCGGGGCAAGAGAGGTCCCCAAAGTTGCCCCATAGAATTTGAATGGGGATTTTGGCGACTTTGCCCATTGACTTATAATGGGAATTTAAAAAAATTACTAGTCCCGCACCGTTCGTCGTAGACCCATGAATGAGGTGTCCGCCCGTGTGGCTTATTCGGGAGTAGGGTGCTTTGACTGTTTGAAGGGGTGGGTGGTTAATTGCCCCCGCAGGGGGCAATTAACCACCCACAGACTTAACACTGACAACAAATTTGACTGAGTCCCGCACCGTTCGTCATAGACCCATGAATGAGATGTCAAACCGTGCGGCTTATTCGGGAGTAGGGTGCTTTGACTGTTTGAAGGGGTGGGTGGTTAATTGCCCCCGCAGGGGGCAATTAACCACCCACAGACTTAACACTGACAACAAATTTGACTGAGTCCCGCACCGTTCGTCGTAGACCCATGAATGAGGTGTCAAACCGTGCGGCTTATTCGGGAGGAGGGTGCTCTGACTGTTTGAAGGGGTGGGTGGTTAATTGCCCCCGCAGGGGGCAATTAACCACCCACAGACTTAACATTGAGACCAACTTTGACCGAGTACCATGAGTGAGGTGTCGAACTGTGCGGCCCATTTTCGGGAACAGGGTGCTGTGACTTTTCTGAGGGGTGGGTGGTTAATTGCCCCCGCAGGGGGCAATTAACCGCCCACAGACTTAACACTGAGAACAACTTTGACTGAGTCTTGCACCGTTCGTCGTGGACCCATGAATGAGGTGTCAAACCGTGCGGCTTATTCGGGAGTAGGGTGCTCTGACTGTTTGAAGGGGTGGGTGGTTAATTGCCCCCGCAGGGGGCAATTAACCACCCACAGACTTAACATTGAGACCAACTTTGACTGAGTCCCATGAGTGAGGTGTCAAACCGTGCGGCCCATCTTCGGGAACGGGGTGCTGTGACTTTTCTAAGGGGTGGGTGGTTAATTGCCCCCGCAGGGGGCAATTAACCACCTACAGACTTAACATTCATTTAACTGTGGATCTGACTGTCGTAGAGACACTCTTTTGCATTTATCATCATGCTCATGAGCCACGCCCCCTAGCACCCTCATTAGCATGCTGTTAGCATGATGCTAACGCGATTAGCATTTTGCTAGCATGATGCTAACAAAGTTAGCATGTTTCTAGCTTTATGCTAATTTCATCAGCACATCGCTAGCATGATGCTAACGCTATTAGCATGTCGCTAGCATTATGCTAACTTTTCGCTAATCACATGTATAGAATGGTCCTAGCATCATGCTAGTGTAATTAGCATGATGTTTAGCTGATTAGCATGGTGCTAGCTTGATGCTAGCTATATTAGCATGTTGCTATCAAGATCCCATTGTCGTAGAGATATGGAGGGCCAGAGTTTCGCCACGGCAAGCACCACTCACATTTTCTTCAGGAAATGTACCTCTCTAGTTAGTGGTGCTTGCAAAGCATCACTATTGTTATCTTGCATACTTATTATTTTTTTTATTATTCTTCTTCCGTACAAAAGTTCGGCGCGTAACTAGTCCCGCACCGTTTGTCGTAGACCCATGGGTGGGGTGTCAAATCGTGCGGCCTATACGGGAATGGGGTGCTATGACTTTTCTAAGGGGTGGGCGGTTAATTGCCCCCGCAGGGGGCAATTAACCGCCTCAAAAATCCCATTGACTTAACATTGAGACCAACTTTGACAGATTGTAGCGCAGAGAGTGAATTTTGTAGAGACATTAAACTTACCAGATTTGAAGAGGTTTGCAGCCTGTGTCAGATCATACCCCGCACAGGGGGATAAGTTCGACCCCCGGGGCAAGAGAGGTCCCCAAAGTTGCCCCATAGAATTTGAATGGGGATTTTGGCGACTTTGCCCATTGACTTATAATGGGAATTTAAAAAAATTACTAGTCCCGCACCGTTCGTCGTAGACCCATGAATGAGGTGTCCGCCCGTGTGGCTTATTCGGGAGTAGGGTGCTTTGACTGTTTGAAGGGGTGGGTGGTTAATTGCCCCCGCAGGGGGCAATTAACCACCCACAGACTTAACACTGACAACAAATTTGACTGAGTCCCGCACCGTTCGTCATAGACCCATGAATGAGATGTCAAACCGTGCGGCTTATTCGGGAGTAGGGTGCTTTGACTGTTTGAAGGGGTGGGTGGTTAATTGCCCCCGCAGGGGGCAATTAACCACCCACAGACTTAACACTGACAACAAATTTGACTGAGTCCCGCACCGTTCGTCGTAGACCCATGAATGAGGTGTCAAACCGTGCGGCTTATTCGGGAGGAGGGTGCTCTGACTGTTTGAAGGGGTGGGTGGTTAATTGCCCCCGCAGGGGGCAATTAACCACCCACAGACTTAACATTGAGACCAACTTTGACCGAGTACCATGAGTGAGGTGTCGAACTGTGCGGCCCATTTTCGGGAACAGGGTGCTGTGACTTTTCTGAGGGGTGGGTGGTTAATTGCCCCCGCAGGGGGCAATTAACCGCCCACAGACTTAACACTGAGAACAACTTTGACTGAGTCTTGCACCGTTCGTCGTGGACCCATGAATGAGGTGTCAAACCGTGCGGCTTATTCGGGAGTAGGGTGCTCTGACTGTTTGAAGGGGTGGGTGGTTAATTGCCCCCGCAGGGGGCAATTAACCACCCACAGACTTAACATTGAGACCAACTTTGACTGAGTCCCATGAGTGAGGTGTCAAACCGTGCGGCCCATCTTCGGGAACGGGGTGCTGTGACTTTTCTAAGGGGTGGGTGGTTAATTGCCCCCGCAGGGGGCAATTAACCACCTACAGACTTAACATTCATTTAACTGTGGATCTGACTGTCGTAGAGACACTCTTTTGCATTTATCATCATGCTCATGAGCCACGCCCCCTAGCACCCTCATTAGCATGCTGTTAGCATGATGCTAACGCGATTAGCATTTTGCTAGCATGATGCTAACAAAGTTAGCATGTTTCTAGCTTTATGCTAATTTCATCAGCACATCGCTAGCATGATGCTAACGCTATTAGCATGTCGCTAGCATTATGCTAACTTTTCGCTAATCACATGTATAGAATGGTCCTAGCATCATGCTAGTGTAATTAGCATGATGTTTAGCTGATTAGCATGGTGCTAGCTTGATGCTAGCTATATTAGCATGTTGCTATCAAGATCCCATTGTCGTAGAGATATGGAGGGCCAGAGTTTCGCCACGGCAAGCACCACTCACATTTTCTTCAGGAAATGTACCTCTCTAGTTATTTTTATTCTTCTTCCGTACAAAAGTTCGGCGCGTAACTAGTCCCGCACCGTTTGTCGTAGACCCCTGAGTGAGGTGTCAAATCGTGCGGCCTATACGGGAATGAGGTGCTATGACTTTTCTAAGGGGTGGGCGGTTAATTGCCCCCGCAGGGGGCAATTAACCGCCCGAAAAATCCCATTGACTTAACATTGAGACCAACTTTGACGGATTATAGCGCAGAGAGTGAATTTTGTAGAGACATCAAACTTACCAGGTTTAAAGAGGTTTGCAGCCTGTGTCAGAAGATAACCCGCACAGGGGGATAAGTTCGACCCCCGGGGCAAGAGAGGTCCCCAAAGTTGCCCCATAGAATTTGAATGGGGATTTTGGCGACTTTGCCCATTGACTTATAATGGGAATTTAAAAAAATTACTAGTCCCGCACCGTTCGTCGTAGACCCATGAATGAGGTGTCAAACCGTGCAGCTTATTCGGGAGTGGGGTGCTTTGACTGTTGGAAGGGGTGGGTGGTTAATTGCCCCCGCAGGGGGCAATTAACCACCCACAGACTTAACACTGAGAACAACTTTGACTGAGTCTTGCACCGTTCGTCGTAGACCCATGAATGAGGTGTCAAACCGTGCGGCTTATTCGGGAGTAGGGTGCTCTGACTGTTTGAAGGGGTGGGTGGTTAATTGCCCCCGCAGGGGGCAATTAACCACCTACAGACTTAACATTGAGACCAACTTTAAGTCCCATGAGTGAGGTGTCAAACCGTGCGGCCCACTTTCGGGAACGGGGTGCTGTGACTTTTCTGAGGGGGGGGTGGTTAATTGCCCCCGCAGGGGGCAATTAACCGCCCACAGACTTAACACTGACAACAACTTTGACTGAGTCTTGCACCGGTCGTCGTAGACCCATGAATGAGGTGTCAAACCGTGCGGCTTATTCGGGAGTAGGGTGCTCTGACTGTTCGAAGGGGTGGGTGGTTAATTGCCCCCGCAGGGGGCAATTAACCACCCACAGAATTAACATTGAGACCAACTTTGACCGAGTACCATGAGTGAGGTGTTAAACTGTGCGGCCCATTTTCGGGAACAGGATGCTGTGACTTTTCTGAGGGGTGGGTGGTTAATTGCCCCCGCAGGGGGCAATTAACTACCCACAGACTTAACATTGTGACCAACTTTGACTGAGTCCCATGAGTGAGGTGTCAAACCGTGCGGCCCATCTTCGGGAACGAGGTGCTGTGACTTTTCCAAGGGGTGGGTGGTTAATTGCCCCCGCAGGGGGCAATTAACCACCTACAGACTTAACATTGACTTAACTGTGGAACCGACTGTCGTAGAGACATTCTTTTGCATTTATCATCATGCTCATAAGCCACGCCCCCTAGCATCCTCATTAGCATGCTGTTAGCATGATGCTAACACGATTAGCATTTTGCTAGCATGATGCTAACAAAATTAGCATCTTGCTAGCGTTATGCTAATTTCATCAGCACATCGCTAGCATGATGCTAACGCTATTAGCATGTCGCTAGCATTATGCTAACTTTTCGCTAATAACATGTATAGAATGTTCCTAGCATCATGCTAGTGTAATTAGCATGATGTTTAGCTGATTAGCATGGTGCTAGCTTGATGCTAGCTATATTAGCATGTTGCTATCAAGATCCCATTGTCGTAGAGATATGGAGGGCCAGAGTTTCGCCACGGCAAGCACCACTCACATTTTCTTCATTATTATTATTATTTTTATTCTTCCGTACAAAGTTTGGCGCGTAACTAGTCCCGCACCGTTTGTCGTAGACCCATGAGAGGGGAGTCAAATCGTGCGGCTTATACGGGAATGGGGTGCTATGACTTTTCTAAGGGGTGGGCGGTTAATTGCCCCCGCAGGGGGCAATTAACCGGCCAAAAAATCCCATAGACTTAACATTGCGGCCAACTTTGACGGATTGTAGCGCAGAGAGGGGATTTTGTAAAAACGTGAAATTTACAACATTTGAAGAGGTTTGCAGCCTGTGTCAGAAGATACCCCGCACAAGGGTATAAGTTTTACCCCCGGGGCAGTAGGGGTCCCTAAATTTGCCCCATTGACTTATAATGGGGATTTTGGTGAATCACTAGTCCCACACCGTTCATCGTAGACCCATGAATGAGGTGTCAAACCATGCGGCTTATTCGGGAGTAGGGTGCTCTGACTGTTCGAAGGGGTGGGTGGTTAATTGCCCCCGCAGGGGGCAATTAACCACACACAGACTTAACATTGAGACCAAGTTTGACCGAGTACCATGAGTGAGGTGTCAAACCGTGCGCCTTATTTGGGAATGGGGTGCTGTGACTTTTTTTAGGGGTGGGTGGTTAATTGCCCCCGCAGGGGGCAATTAACCGCCCACAGACTTAACACTGACAACAACTTTGACTGAGTCTTGCACCGTTCGTCGTAGACCCATGAATGAGGTGTCAAACCGTGCGGCTTGTTCGGAAGTAGGCTGCTTTGACTGTTCGAAGGGGTGGGTGGTTAATTGCCCCCGCAGGGGGCAATTAACCACCCACAGACTTAACATTGAGACCAACTTTGACTGAGTCCCATGAGTGAGGTGTCAAACCGTGCGGCCCATCTTCGGGAACGTGGTGCTGTGACTTTTCTAAGGGGTGGGTGGTTAACAGGCTTAACATTGATTTAACTGTGGATCTGACTGTCGTAGAGACACTCTTTTGCATTTATCATCATGCTCATGAGCCACGCCCCCTAGCACCCTCATTAGCATGCTGTTAGCATGATGCTAACGCGATTAGCATTTTGCTAGCATGATGCTAACAAAATTAGCATCTTGCTAGCGTTATGCTAATTTCATCAGCACATCGCTAGCATGATGCTAACGCTATTAGCATGTCGCTAGCATTATGCTAACTTTTCGCTAATAACATGTATAGAATGTTCCTAGCATCATGCTAGTGTAATTAGCACGATGTTTAGCTGATTAGCATGGTGCTAGCTTGATGATAGCTATATTAGCATGTTGCTATCAAGATCCCATTGTCGTGGAGATATGGAGGGCCAGAGTTTTGCCACGGCAAGCACCACTCACATTTTCTTCAGGAAATGTACCTCTCTAGTTATTTTTATTATTTTTATTATTCTTCCGTACAAAAGTTTGGCACGTAACTAGTCCCGCACCGTTTGTCGTAGACCCCTGAGTGAGGTGTCAAATCGTGCGGCCTATACGGGAATGGGGTGCTATGACTTTTATAAGGGGTGGGCGGTTAATTGCCCCCGCAGGGGGCAATTAACCGCCCTAAAAATCCCATTGACTTAACATTGAGACCAACTTTGACGAATTATAGCGCAGAGAGTGAATTTTGTAGAGACGTCAGATTTACCACATTTGAAGAGGTTTGCAGCCTGTGTCAGAAGATACCCGGCACAGGGGGATAAGTTCGACCCCCGGGGCAAGAGAGGTCCCCAAAGTTGCCCCATAGAATTTGAATGGGGAATTTGGTGACTTTGCCCATTGACTTATAATGGGAATTAAAAAAAATTACTAGTGCCGCACCGTTCGTCGTAGACCCATGAATGAGGTGTCAACCCGTGTGGCTTATTCGGGAGTAGGGTGCTTTGACTGTTTGAAGGGGTGGGTGGTTAATTGCCCCCGCAGGGGGCAATTAACCACCCACAGACTTAACACTGACAACAACTTTGACTGAGTCCCGCACCGTTCATCGTAGACTCATGAATGAGGTGTCAAACCGTGCGGCTTATTCGGGAGTAGGGTGCTCTGACTGTTTGAAGGGGTGGGTGGTTAATTGCCCCCGCAGGGGGCAATTAACCACCCACAGACTTAACATTGAGACCAACTTTGACCGAGTACCATAAGTGAGGTGTCAAACTGTGCGGCCCATTTTCGGGAACAGGGTGCTGTGACTTTTCTGAGGGGTGGGTGGTTAATTGCCCCCGCAGGGGGCAATTAATCGCCCACAGACTTAACACTGAGAACAACTTTGACTGAGTCTTGCACCGTTCGTCGTAGACCCATGAATGAGGTGTCAAACCGTGCGGCTTATTTGGGAGTAGGGTGCTTTGACTGTTTGAAGGGGTGGGTGGTTAATTGCCCCCGCAGGGGGCAATTAACCACCCACAGACTTAACATTGAGACCAACTTTGACTGAGTCCCATGAGTGAGGTGTCAAACCGTGCGGCCCATCTTCGGGAACGGGGTGCTGTGACTTTTCTAAGGGGTGGGTGGTTAATTGCCCCCGCAGGGGGCAATTAACCACACACACACTTAAAATTGATTTAACTGTGGAACCGACTGTCGTAGAGACACTCTTTTGCATTTATCATCATGCTCATAAGCCACGCCCCCTAGCACCCTCATTAGCATGCTGTTAGCATGATGCTAACGCGATTAGCATTTTGCTAGCATGATGCTAACAAAATTAGCATCTTGCTAGCGTTATGCTAATTTCATCAGCACATCGCTAGCATGATGCTAACGCTATTAGCATGTCGCTAGCATTATGCTAACTTTTCGATAATAACATGTATAGAATGTTCCTAGCATCATGCTAGTGTAATCAGCATGATGTTTAACTGATTAGCATGGTGCTAGCTTGATGCTAGCTATATTAGCATGTTGCTATCAAGATCCCATTGTCGTGGAGATATGGAGGGCCAGAGTTTCGCCACGGCAAGCACCACTCACATTTTCTTCAGGAAATGTACCTCTCTAGTTATTTTTATTATTTTTAGTGGTGCTTGCAAAGCATCACTATTGTTATCTTGCAAACTTATTAGTGGTGCTTGCAAAGCATCACTATTGTTATCTTGCAAACTTATTAGTGGTGCTTGCAAAGCATCACTACTGTTATCTTGCAAACTTATTATTCTTTTTATTATTATTCTTCCGTACAAAAGTTTGGCGCGTAACTAGTCCCGCACCGTTTGTCGTAGACCCATGAGTGAGGTGTCAAATCGTGCGGCCTATACGGGAATGGGGTGCTATGACTTTTCTAAGGGGTGGGCGGTTAATTGCCCCCGCAGGGGGCAATTAACCGGCCAAAAAATCCCATAGACTTAACATTGAGGCCAACTTTGACGGATTGTAGCGCAGAAAGTGAATTTTGTAGAGACGTCAGATATACCACATTTGAAGAGGTTTGCAGGCTGTGTCAGAAGATACCCCGCATAGGGGGATAAGTTCGACCCCCGGGGCAAGAGAGGTCCCCAAAGTTGCCCCATAGAATTTGAATGGGGATTTTGGCGACTTTGCCCATTGACTTATAATGGGAATTTAAAAAAATTACTAGTCCCACACCGTTCGTTGTAGACCCATGAATGAGGTGTCAACCCGTGCGGCTTATTCGGGAGTAGGATGCTTTGACTGTTTGAAGGGGTGGGTGGTTAATTGCCCCCTGCGGGGGCAATTAACCACCCACAGACTTAACACTGACAACAACTTTGACTGAGTCCCGCACCGTTCGTCGTAGACCCATGAATGAGGTGTCAAACCGTGCGGCTTATTCAGGAGTAGGGTGCTCTGTCTGTTCGAAGGGGTGGGTGGGATAATTGCCCCCGCAGGGGGCAATTAACCACCCACAGACTTAACATTGACACCAACTTTGACCGAGTACCATGAGTGAGGTGTCAAACTGTGCGGCCCATTTTCGGGAACAGGGTGCTGTGACTTTTCTGAGGTGTGGGTGGTTAATTGCCCCCGCAGGGGGCAATTAACCGCCCACAGACTTAACACTGAGAACAACTTTGACTGAGTCTTGCACCGTTCGTCGTAGACCCATGAATGAGGTGTCAAACCGTGCGGCTTATTCGGGAGTAGGCTGCTTTGACTGTTTGAAGGGGTGGGTGGTTAATTGCCCCCGCAGGGGGCAATTAACCTCCCACAGACTTAACATTGAGACCAACTTTGACCGAGTACCATGAGTGAGGTGTCAAACTGTGCGGCCCATTTTCGGGAACAGGGTGCTGTGACTTTTCTGAGGGGTGGGCGGTTAATTGCCCCCGCAGGGGGCAATTAACCGCCCACAGACTTAACACTGAGAACAACTTTGACTGCATCTTGCACCGTTCGTCGTAGACCCATGAATGAGGTGTCAAACCGTGCGGCTTATTCGGGAGTAGGCTGCTTTGACTGTTTGAAGGGGTGGGTGGTTAATTGCCCCCGCAGGGGGCATTAACCACCCACAGACTTAACATTGAGACCAACTTTGACTGAATCCCATGAGTGAGGTGTCAAACCGTGCGGCCCATCTTCGGGAACGGGGTGCTGTGACCTTTTTAAGGGGTGGGTGGTTAATTGCCCCCGCAGGGGGCAATTAACCACCCACAGACTTAACATTGATTTAACTGTGGAACCGACTGTCGTAGAGACACTCTTTTGCATTTATCATCATGCTCATAAGCCACGCCCCCTAGAAACCTCATTAGCATGCTGTTAGCATGATGCTAACGCGATTAGCATTCTGCTAGCATGATGCTAACAAAATTAGCATCTTGCTAGCTTTATGCCAATTTCATCAGCACATCGCTAGCATGATGCTAATGCTATTAGCATGTCGCTAGCATTATGCTAACTTTTAGCTAATAACATGTATAGAATGGTCCTAGCATCATGCTAGTGTAATTGGCATGATGTTTAGCTGATTAGCATGGTGCTAGCTCGATGCTAGCTATATTAGCATGTTGCTATCAAGATCCCATTGTCGTAGAGGTATGGAGGGCCAGAGTTTCGCCACGGCAAGCACCACTCACATTTTCTTCAGGAAATGTACCTCTCTAGTTATTATTTTTTTTATTATTCTTCTTCCGTACAAAAGTTCGGCGCGTAACTAGTCCCGCACCGTTTGTCGTAGACCCCTGAGTGAGGTGTCAAATCGTGCGGCCTATACGGGAATGGGGTGCTATGACTTTTATAAGGGGTGGGCGGTTAATTGCCCCCGCCGGGGGCAATTAACCGCCCGAAAAATCCCATTGACTTAACATTGAGACCAACTTTGACGGATTATAGCGCAGAGAGTGAATTTTGTAGAGACATCAAACTTACCAGATTTGAAGAGGTTTGCAGCCTGTGTCAGAAGATACTCTGCACAGGGGGATAAGTTCGACCCCCGGGGCAAGAGAGGTCCCCAAAGTTGCCCCATAGAATTTGAATGGGGATTTTGGCGCCTTTGCCCATTGACTTATAATGGGAATTTAAAAAAATTACTAGTGCCGCACCGTTCGTCGTAGACCCATGAATGAGGTGTCAACCCGTGCGGCTTATTCGGGAGTAAGGTGCTTTGACTGTTTGAAGGGGTGGGTGGTTAATTGCCCCCGCAGGGGGCAATTAACCACCCACAGACTTAACACTGACAACAACTTTGACTGAGTCCCGCACCGTTCGTCGTAGACCCACGACTGAGGTGTCAAACCGTGCGGCTTATTCGGGAGTAGGGTGCTCTGACTGTTTGAAGGGGTGGGTGGTTAATTGCCCCCTGCGGGGGAAATTAACCACCCACAGACTTAACACTGACAACAAATTTGACTGAGTCCCGCACCGTTCGTCGTAGACCCATGAATGAGGTGTCAAACCGTGCGGCTTATTCGGGAGTAGGGTGCTCTGACTGTTTGAAGGGGTGGGTGGTTAATTGCCCCCGCAGGGGGCAATTAACCACCCACAGACTTAACATTGAGACCAACTTTGACCGAGTACCATGAGTGAGGTGTCAAACTGTGCGGCCCATTTTCGGGAACAGGGTGCTGTGACTTTTCTGAGGGGTTGGTGGTTAATTGCCCCCGCAGGGGGCAATTAACCGCCCACAGACTTAACACTGAGAACAACTTTGACTGAGTCTTGCACCGTTCGTCGTAGACCCATGAATGAGGTGTCAAACCGTGCGGCTTATTCGGGAGTAGGCTGCTTTGACTGTTTGAAGGGGTGGGTGGTTAATTGCCCCCGCAGGGGGCAATTAACCACCCACAGACTTAACATTAAGACCAACTTTGACTGAGTCCCATGAGTGAGGTGTCAAACCGTGCGGCCCATCTTAGGGAACGGGGTGCTGTGACTTTTCTAAGGGGTGGGTGGTTAATTGCCCCCGCAGGGGGCAATTAACCACACACACACTTAACATTGATTTAACTGTGGAACCGTCTGTCGTAGAGACACTCTTTTGCATATATCATCATGCTCATAAGCCACGCCCCCTAGCACCCTCATTAGCATGCTGTTAGCATGATGCTAACGCGATTAGCATTTTGCTAGCATGATGCTAACAAAATTAGCATCTTGCTAGCGTTATGCTAATTTCATCAGCACATCGCTAGCATGATGCTAACGCTATTAGCATGTCGCTAGCATTATGCTAACTTTTCGCTAATAACATGTATAGAATGTTCCTAGCATCATGCTAGTGTAATTAGCACGATGTTTAGCTGATTAGCATGGTGCTAGCTTGATGCTAGCTATATTAGCATGTTGCTATCAAGATCCCATTGTCGTGGAGATATGGAGGGCCAGAGTTATATGGAGGGCCAGAGTTTCGCCACGGCAAGCACCACTCACATTTTCTTCAGGAAATGTACCTCTCTAGTTAGTGGTGCTTGCAAAGCATCACTATTGTTATCTTGCAAACTTATTATTCTTTTTATTATTATTCTTCCGTACAAAAGTTTGGCGCGTAACTAGTCCCGCACCGTTTGTCGTAGACCCCTGAGTGAGGTGTCAAATCGTGCGGCCTATACGGGAATGGGGTGCTATGACTTTTATAAGGGGTGGGCGGTTAATTGCCCCCGCAGGGGGCAATTAACCGCCCCAAAAATCCCATTGACTTAACATTGAGACCAACTTTGACGGATTATAGCGCAGAGAGTGAATTTTGTAGAGACATCAAACTTACCAGATTTGAAGAGGTTTGCAGCCTGTGTCAGAAGATACCCCGCACAGGAGGATAAGTTTGACCCCCGGGGCAAGAGAGGTCCCCAAAGTTGCCCCATAGAATTTGAATGGGGATTTTGGCGACTTTGCCCATTGACTTATAATGGGAATTTAAAAAAATTACTAGTCCCGCACCGTTCGTCGTAGACCCATGAATGAGGTGTCAAACCATGCGGCTTATTCGGGAGTAGGGTACTCTCACTGTTGAAAGGGGTGGGTGGTTAATTGCCCCCGCAGGGGGCAATTAACCACCTACAGACTTAACACTGAGAACAACTTTGACTGAGTCTTGCACCGTTCGTCGTAGACCCATGAATGAGGTGTCAAACCGTGCGGCTTATTCGGGAGTAGGGTGCTCTGACTGTTTGAAGGGGTGAGTGGTTAATTGCCCCCGCAGGGGGCAATTAACCACCCACAGACTTAACATTGAGACCAACTTTGACCGAGTACCATGAGTGAGGTGTCAAACTGTGCGGCCCATTTTCGGGAACAGGGTGCTGTGACTTTTCTGAGGGGTGGGCGGTTAATTGCCCCCGCAGGGGGCAATTAACCACCCACAGACTTAACATTGAGACCAACTTTGACTGAGTCCCATGAGTGAGGTGTCAAACCGTGCGGCCCATCTTCGGGAACGGGGTGCTGTGACTTTTCTAAGGGGTGGGTGGTTAATTGCCCCTGCAGGGGGCAATTAACCACCTACAGACTTAACATTGACTTAACTGTGGAACCGACTGTCGTAGAGACATTCTTTTGCATTTATCATCATGCTCATAAGCCACGCCCCCTAGCACCCTCATTAGCATGCTGTTAGCATGATGCTAACACGATTAGCATTTTGCTAGCATGATGCTAACAAAATTAGCATCTTGCTAGCGTTATGCTAATTTCATCAGCACATCGCTAGCATGATGCTAACGCTATTAGCATGTCGCTAGCATTATGCTAACTTTTCG
The DNA here is from genome assembly GCF_024256425.1 of Clarias gariepinus. NCBI lineage: Eukaryota > Metazoa > Chordata > Actinopteri > Siluriformes > Clariidae > Clarias > Clarias gariepinus. The sequence continues at coordinate 3,410,443 of NC_071107.1, forward strand.
CTAATCACATGTATAGAATGTTCCTAGCATCATGCTAGTGTAATTAGCATGATGTTTAGCTGATTAGCATGGTGCTAGCTTGATGCTAGCTATATTAGCATGTTGCTATCAAGATCCCATTGTCGTAGAGATATGGAGGGCCAGAGTTTCGCCACGGCAAGCACCACTCACATTTTCTTCAGGAAATGTACCTCTCTAGTTATTATTATTATTAGTGGTGCTTGCAAAGCATCACTATTGTTATCTTGCAGGCTTATTAGTGGTGCTTGCAAAGCATCACTACTGTTATCTTGCAAACTTATTATTATTAGTGGTGCTTGCAAAGCATCACTATTGTTATCTTGCAAAATTCTTCCGTACAAAAGTTTGGCGCGTAACTAGTCCCGCACCGTTTGTCATAGACCCATGAGTGAGGTGTCAAATCGTGCGGCTTATACGGGAATGGGGTGCTATGACTTTTATAAGGGGTGGGCGGTTAATTGCCCCCGCAGGGGGCAATTAACCGGCCAAAAAATCCCATAGACTTAACATTGAGGCCAACTTTGACAGATTGTAGCGCAGAGAGTGAAATTTGTAGAGACGTCAGATTTACCACATTTGAGGAGGATTGCAGCCTGTGTCAGATGATACCCCGCACAGGGGAATAAGTTCGACCCCCGGGGCAAGAGAGGTCCCCAAAGTTGCCCCATAGAATTTGAATGGGGATTTTGGCGACTTTGCCCATTGACTTATAATGGGAATTTTAAAAAATTACTAGTGCCGCACCGTTCGTCGTAGACCCATGAGTTGCAGGGGGCAATTAACCACCCACAGACTTAACATTGAGACCAACTTTGACCGAGTACCATGAGTGAGGTGTCGAACTGTGCGGCCCATTTTCGGGAACAGGGTGCTGTGACTTTTCTGAGGGGTGGGTGGTTAATTGCCCCCGGGGCAATTAACCGCCCACAGACTTAACACTGAGAACAACTTTGACTGAGTCTTGCACCGTTCGTCGTGGACCCATGAATGAGGTGTCAAACCGTGCGGCTTATTCGGGAGTAGGGTGCTCTGACTGTTTAAAGGGGTGACCACAGACTTAACATTGAGACCAACTTTGACTGAGTCCCATGAGTGAGGTGTCAAACCGTGCGGCCCATCTTCGGGAACGGGGTGCTGTGACTTTTCTAAGGGGTGGGTGGTTAACTGCCCCCGCAGGGGGCAATTAATTGCCCCCGCAGGGGGCAATTAACCACCTACAGACTTAACATTGATTTAACTGTGGATCTGACTGTCGTAGAGACACTCTTTTGCATTTATCATTATGCTCATGAGCCACGCCCCCTAGCACCCTCATTAGCATGCTGTTAGCATGATGCTAACGCGATTAGCATTTTGCTAGCATGATGCTAACAAAATTAGCATGTTTCTAGCTTTATGCTAATTTCATCAGCACATCGCTAGCATGATGCTAACGCTATTAGCATGTCGCTAGCATTATGCTAACTTTTCGCTAATCACATGTATAGAATGGTCCTAGCATCATGCTAGTGTAATTAGCATGATGTTTAGCTGATTAGCATGGTGCTAGCTTGATGCTAGCTATATTAGCATGTTGCTATCAAGATCCCATTGTCGTAGAGATATGGAGGGTCAGAGTTTCGCCACGGCAAGCACCACTCACATTTTCTTCAGGAAATGTACCTCTCTAGTTAGTGGTGCTTGCAAAGCATCACTATTGTTATCTTGCAGGCTTATTATTTTTATTATTAGTGGTGCTTGCAAAGCATCACTATTGTTATCTTGCAAACTTATTATTATTATTATTAGTGGTGCTTGCAAAGCATCACTACTATTCTCTTGCGAACTTATTATTTTTATTTTTATTATTATTATTCTTCCGGACAAAAGTTCGGCGCGTAACTAGTCCCGCACCGTTTGTCGTAGACCCATGAATGAGGTGTCAAATCGTGCGGCCTAATCGGGAATGGGGTGCTATGACTTTTCTAAGGGGTGGGTGGTTAATTGCCCCCGCAGGGGGCAATTAACCGCCCCGAAAAGTCCCATAGACTTAACATTGAGGCCAACTTTGACGGCTTGTAGCGCAGAGAGGGGATTTTGTAGAAACGTGAAATTTACAACATTTGAAGAGGTTTGCAACCTGTGTCAGAAGATAACCCGCACAAGGGGATACGTTCGACCCCCGGGGCAAGAGGGGTCCCCAAAGTTGCCCCATAGAATTTGAATGGGGATTTTGGCAACTTTGCCCATTGACTTATAATGGGAATTTTAAAAAATTACTAGTGCCGCACCGTTCGTCGTAGACCCATGAATGAGGTGTCAACCCGTGCGGCTTATTCGGGAGTAGGGTGCTTTGACTGTTTGAAGGGGTGGGTGGTTAATTGCCCCCGCAGGGGGCAATTAACCACCCACAGACTTAACACTGAGAACAACTTTGACTGAGTCTTGCACCGTTCGTCGTAGACCCATGAATGAGGTGTCAAACCGTGCAGCTTATTCGGGAGTGGGGTGCTTTGACTGTTGGAAGGGGTGGGTGGTTAATTGCCCCCGCAGGGGGCAATTAACCACCCACAGACTTAACACTGAGAACAACTTTGACTGAGTCTTGCACCGTTCGTCGTAGACCCATGAATGAGGTGTCAAACCGTGCGGCTTATTCGGGAGTAGGGTGCTCTGAGTGGTGAAAGGGGTGGGTGGTTAATTGCCCCCGCAGGGGGCAATTAACCACCCACAGACTTAACATTGAGTCCAACTTTGACTGAGTCCCATGAGTGAGGTGTCAAACCGTGCGGCCCATCTTCGGGAACGGGGTGCTGTGACTTTTCTAAGGGGTGGGTGGTTAATTGCCCCCGCAGGGGGCAATTAACCACCCACAGACTTAAAATTGATTTAACTGTGGAACCGACTGTCGTAGAGACACACTTTTGCATTTATCATCATGCTCATAAGCCACGCCCCCTAGCACCCTCATTAGCATGCTGTTAGCATGATGCTAACCCGATTAGCATTTTGCTAGCATGATGCTAACAAAATTAGCATCTTGCTAGTGTTATGCTAATTTCATCAGCACATCGTTAGCATGATGCTAACGCTATTAGCATGTCGCTAGCATTATGCTAACTTTTCGCTAATAACATGTATAGAATGTTCCTAGCATCATGCTAGTGTAATTAGCATGATGTTTAGCTGATTAGCATGGTGCTATCTTGATGCTAGCTATATTAGCATGTTGCTATCAAGATCCCATTGTCGTAGAGATATGGAGGGCCAGAGTTTCGCCACGGCAAGCACCACTCACATTTTCTTCAGGAAATGTACCTCTCTAGTTATTATTATTCTTCTTCCGTACAAAAGTTCGGCGCGTAACTAGTCTCGCACCGTTTGTCGTAGACCCATGGGTGAGGTGTCAAATCGTGCGGCCTATACGGGAATGGGGTGCTATGACTTTTATAAGGGGTGGGCGGTTAATTGCCCCCGCAGGGGGCAATTAACCGGCCCAAAAATCCCATTGACTTAACATTGAGACCAACTTTGACGGATTATAGCGCAGAGAGTGAATTTTGTAGAGACATCAAACTTACCAGATTTGAAGAGGTTTGCAGCCTGTGTCAGAAGATACCCGGCACAGGGGGATAAGTTCGACCCCCGGGGCAAGAGAGGTCCCCAAAGTTGCCCCATAGAATTTGAATGGGGATTTTGGCGACTTTGCCCATTGACTTATAATGGGGATTTAAAAAAATTACTAGTGCCGCACCGTTCGTCGTAGACCCATGAATCAGGTGTCTACCCATGCGGCTTATTCGGGAGTAGGGTGCTTTGACTGTTCGAAGGGGTGGGTGGTTAATTGCCCCCGCAGGGGGCAATTAACCACCTACAGACTTAACACTGAGAACAACTTTGACTGAGTCTTGCACCGTTCGTCGTAGACCCATGAATGAGGTGTCAAACCGTGCGGCTCATTCGGGAGTAGGGTACTCTCACTGTTGAAAGGGGTGGGTGGTTAATTGCCCCCGCAGGGGGCAATTAACCACCTACAGACTTAACACTGACAACAACTTTGACTGAGGCCCGCACCGTTCGTCGTAGACCCATGAATGAGGTGTCAAACCGTGCGGCTTATTCGGGAGTAGGGTGCTCTGACTGTTCGAAGGGGTGGGTGGTTAATTGCCCCCGCAGGGGGCAATTAACCACCCACAGAATTAACATTGAGACCAACTTTGACCGAGTACCATGAGTGAGGTGTTAAACTGTGCGGCCCATTTTCGGGAACAGGATGCTGTGACTTTTCTGAGGGGTGGGTGGTTAATTGCCCCCGCAGGGGGCAATTAACTACCCACAGACTTAACATTGTGACCAACTTTGACTGAGTCCCATGAGTGAGGTGTCAAACCGTGCGGCCCATCTTCGGGAACGGGGTGCTGTGACTTTTCTAAGGGGTGGGTGGTTAATTGCCCCTGCAGGGGGCAATTAACCACCTACAGACTTAACATTGACTTAACTGTGGAACCGACTGTCGTAGAGACATTCTTTTGCATTTATCATCATGCTCATAAGCCACGCCCCCTAGCACCCTCATTAGCATGCTGTTAGCATGATGCTAACACGATTAGCATTTTGCTAGCATGATGCTAACAAAATTAGCATCTTGCTAGCGTTATGCTAATTTCATCAGCACATCGCTAGCATGATGCTAACGCTATTAGCATGTCGCTAGCATTATGCTAACTTTTCGCTAATCACATGTATAGAATGTTCCTAGCATCATGCTAGTGTAATTAGCATGATGTTTAGCTGATTAGCATGGTGCTAGCTTGATGCTAGCTATATTAGCATGTTGCTATCAAGATCCCATTGTCGTAGAGATATGGAGGGCCAGAGTTTCGCCACGGCAAGCACCACTCACATTTTCTTCAGGAAATGTACCTCTCTAGTTTTTTTTATTCTTCTTCCGTATGAAAGTTCGGCGCGTAACTAGTCCCGCACCGTTTGTCGTAGACCCATGAGTGAGGTGTCAAATCGTGCGGCCTATACGGGAATGGGGTGCTATGACTTTTCTAAGGGGTGGGCGGTTAATTGCCCCCGCAGGGGGCAATTAACCGCCCCAAAAATCCCATTGACTTAACATGGAGACCAACTTTGACAGATTGTAGCGCAGAGAGTGAATTTTGTAGAGACGTCAGATTTACCACATTTGAAGAGGTTTGCAGCCTGTGTCAGAAGATACCCGGCACAGGGGGATAGGTTCGACCCCCGGGGCAAGAGAGGTCCCCAAAGTTGCCCCATAGAATTTGAATGGGGAATTTGGTGACTTTGCCCATTGACTTATAATGGGAATAAAAAAAAATTACTAGTGCCGCACCGTTCGTCATAGACCCATGAATGAGGTGTCAGCCCGTGCGGCTTATTTGGGGGTAGGGTGCTCTGACTGTTGGAAGGGGTGGGTGGTTAATTGCCCCCGCAGGGGGCAATTAACCACCCACAGACTTAACACTGAGAATAACTTTGACTGAGTCCCGCACCGTTCGTCGTAGACCCATAAATGAGGTGTCAAACCGTGCGGCTTATTCGGGAGTAGGGTGCTCTGACTGTTTGAAGGGGTGGGTGGTTAATTGCCCCCGCAGGGGGCAATTAACCACCCACAGAGTTAACATTGAGACCAACTTTGACCGAGTACCATGAGTGAGGTGTCAAACTGTGCGGCCCATTTTCGGGAACAGGGTGCTGTGACTCTTCTGAGGGGTGGGTGGTTAATTGCCCCCGCAGGGGGCAATTAACCGCCCACAGACTTAACACTGAGAACAACTTTGACTGAGTCTTGCACCGTTCGTCGTAGACCCATGAATGAGGTGTCAAACCGTGCGGCTTATTCGGGAGTAGGCTGCTTTGACTGTTTGAAGGGGTGGGTGGTTAATTGCCCCCGCAGGGGGCAATTAACCACCCACAGACTTAACATTGAGACCAACTTTGCCCGAGTCTCATGAGTGAGGTGTCAAACCGTGCAGGCCATCTTCGGGAACGGGGTGCTGTGACCTTTTTAAGGGGTGGGTGGTTAATTGCCCCCGCAGGGGGCAATTAACCACCCACAGATTTAACATTGATTTAACTGTGGAACCGACTGTCGTAGAGACACTCTTTTGCATGTATCATCATGCTCATAAGCCACGCCCCCTACCACCCTCATTAGCATGCTGTTAGCATGATGCTAACGCGATTAGCATTTTGCTAGCATGATGCTAACAAAATTAGCATTTTGCTAGCGTTATGCTAATTTCATCAGCACATCGCTAGCATGATGCTAACGCTATTAGCATGTCGCTAGCATTATGCTAACTTTTTGCTAATAACATGTATAGAATGTTCCTAGCATCATGCTAGTGTGATTAGCATGATGTTTAGCTGATTAGCATGGTGCTAGCTTGATGCTAGCTATATTAGCATGTTGCTATCGAGATCCCATTGTCGAAGAGATATGGGGGGCCAGAGTTTCGCCACGGCAAGCACCACTCACATTTTCTTCAGGAAATGTACCTCTCTAGTTATTATTATTATTATTATTTTCTTCTTTTTTACACCCTTAAAAAAATCAGCTGTTGAACCGAAATCAGAAATTTGCATCAGATGTCTGAGCACCAGACTTTTAAAATAAAAAAATAAAAAAACCCTCATTCATACGTGGCTTGTCACCCATTTAACACGTTAAACACTTCACCTTTACGTTCGCAGCACGAGGTTCGGCTCATCATGTAACACAGCAGCTTAAACGGCGCATAAAACCGCGCTGAAATCCTAAAGCCGTAGCAGGTTGAACTAAATATACACCGAGGATCCGAAGAGACCAACACGACACTAGATCTTTGGCGTTAATTGTGCACTTAGAACTTTTTAAAAGCCTGAGTGCTACGAGGAACAGGTCTTATTTATTTATTATTTTAATTTTACTCATTTTTTTCACAAATCAGTTTCACGACGCTGCTCCATCAGAGCAAGACGAAGAGAACAAATGGAAATCGAACGATTTTCCTCTTCTTACGTCTACTTCAGATAAATCCACCACTGACTCGACTCTAAGTCTGGTTTAAATGCTAATCTGGCATCCGGGAGCTCCAGAGAATGTTTTTTAAAGATGAGGTGAGATAATTTAAGAAGATACAAAATGAGAAGGTGAGTTTAGATAACAAAGAGATGAGATGAAGTTGAGAAGGTTGAGTAGGATGACATGAGCTTAGTATATAATGATGAGATAAAGACGATGATACCGTGTGAAGGTGAGATGAGTGGATTACTCGAAATGAGATTAGAAATGAAGACCTGTTATATAAAGTAATGTAATATACAGTATATTATACATATATTACATAGATTTACTCAGCCTGGCCAAAAAAAAGTTGCCATTTCAGAAGGGTGACGTTATTAGGCTGAATCAAGCAAAGAAAACAGTTAAGGAAATGAGAGATTTCTGGACCTGGAATAAGAAGCTTTAAATACATTATGATACCCTGGAAGGATAGAGCCGAGCCATCGACTTGAAAAAAATAATAATAATAATTAATTAATTAAAAAAATTGTGAATGGAGATCACTTAAACACTTGGTTTGGTAAAAACCTGAACAGTGAAAATCAGAGCTAATATTAAAAGTAAGAGCATTTTCATACACACTTGTGTTATTAAACTCACAGGATTAGGACTAAACACTTATTGAACAACTAAACAACAATTTTATTTCTTGTACATAGTCTACACAATTTTACAGCTAAAAGTATATTTTTTATTATTATATTCTTATTTAACATTTTATATTCTAAATGTATATTTATATAAATATAATTAAATATATATTAATAAATATTCTTGGTTTTAACCTAACTTTATTCTTTCATGAGTTATTTACAAGTTTTATACTAATATATATATGTATATATATATATATTTATATATATATGTATATATATATATGTATATATATATGTATATATATATATGTATATATATATATATATATATATATTCAAATTAAAATTTTATTTGTCACATACACAGTCATACACAGTACGAAATGTAGTGAAATGCTTATACGACCGCCAGTGACCTTAAAAAGAGAATTAAAGCTTATAATAAGTAATAAATATGAATAAAAGAAATACGATAGAAAATGTAAATAAAAAAAATAAAATTAAACTAGGAAAAATAGAATTAAAAATAGAAACTGAAAATAGAAATATACTGTACAAATAGAACTATAATGGTGTGCAAATATGCATAGAAAAAGTGACTTTGTGCAAAGGTTTTTAAAGTGTCTTTGTGCAATGGGCCAGAATGTAAACGTAAACATGTATTGTAGATGTGATGTGCGTGGAATTGTCCATAGTGTCCATGGATGTATAAAGATTGATTGATTGATTGTGAAAATTGTGAAAATATATATATAGTATTTACATACTAATGACACGTGAGGAGCGGATAGAAATCGTGCGTTGATGTCGGGTGAACGCAGTAACCGGGTCACTGCAGCAGATTCCAATGCAAGACACCCTACGAGACCACCCATCTCCAATGCTACAGTTAGCAAACTGCTTATAACTGCTTTATTAGTGGTCAGAAACTTAAAATTTTTAAGAATAAAGTTACGTTAAAACCAAGCACACCATTGTTTTTCTGGTGAAATTCCCAATACGTTTGATATGTCACATGACCCTCTTCCTATTGAAAAAACAAAAGTTGGATCCAACATGGCCGACTTCAAAATGGCCACCATGGTCACCACCCACCTTGAAAAGTTTCCCCCCTCGCATATACTAATGTGCCACAAACAGGAAGTTAATATCACCAACCATTTCCATTTTATTAGGGTGTATTTATATAAATGGCCCACCCTGTATATTCTAATTTCATATTCTTAATTAGGATACTCTATTTTATTTCACATCACACAGTATTGTGTACAGTATGACTGTATATGTAACAAATAAAATCTGAATTTGAATTTATGGAATTTTGGAGCGATGGAAAAAGGTCATGTGACCTGATGAGTCCAGATTGATCCTATCCCAGAGCGATGGGCGTGTCAGGGAATAAGGGAAGGACATGAAGCGATGCTCCCGTGTCCACTGTACAAGCCTCTGGAGACAGTGTTATGATCTGGGGTTTATCAGTTACTCAGGTCTAGACTCAGCAACGTTATGGGGCGATAAAGTGAAGTCAGCTGACGACCTGAATGTACTGAATGACCAGGTTGTCACATCTGTGGAGTTTTCCTGTGACGTATGACATCACATTATCACAACAATCGATGTAATGGAATAAAAAAAAAAAATAATAATAATAATTAATAACTATTTTTCTCTCTCTTTTTCTCTTACAGCGTGGCTGCGCACAGTAAGCAGAACCTGATGACCGTAGCGAACCTGGGCGTGGTCTTCGGCCCCACCCTCATGCGGCCTCAGGAGGAGACGGTCGCGGCCATCATGGATCTCAAGTTCCAAAACATCGTGGTGGAGATTCTGATAGAGCAGCATGAAAAGGTGAGACTTCCCCTCAGTGTACGGAGTCAGAGCGATTCG
>NC_071107.1:5957500-5982500 GCF_024256425.1 Clarias gariepinus
TTTGACATAATTTCCTGTCACTTTGTAATTACAGAAAGCTTTCTGAGTGCTGGCAATGATGTCAGAAATGTTGTATTGATGTTTATTACGGAGATCCAAAACTAGGTTGAATCCTATTTCTCATACTACTGCACTCCTTATCATATAGACACGGTTTAGACGTTCAGTCGTGACCTCATCGTGACCTTCCTAGTTCTTGGCAAGGACACTGGAGTGGGTTGCCATTTCCTCTTCCAGAGGATCATCGATGAGAAACTTTGGAAACACCAATAAGCCTAATCTGCATGTGTTTGGACTGTGGGAGGAAACCGGAGAGCACGGAGTGAACATGCACACAGACCTGGGAAAGGAATGGAACCTAGAACCTGAAGGTGACAGTGCTAACCACTAAACCAGATGTTTTTGCGGCCTAGGAGATGTTTACTCACCATCAGAGATGAAGCTGTAACTTTCAGTCTCCAGACATCTTCAGGACAGACGTGTTAACGCCTTGCACTGCGTCGATGATGTGACAAGTTAAGCTAAGTTCATACCTGCTATAACCTAAGCTTTTAAGCTACAAGACATTAAATATGACGATAAGCAAAAACCTGCCGTTCTTTAAGTAATAAAAATAATTTGAACATATATCTGGTACAAGGAGACTAAACCACTTCAGGTCACTACAGGTGCAGGTGAGGGTACAATCGAGTTAATGCTTGCAAACAAATTCACCATTTAGGGCAAAAATTTAGAAACAGGAAACAGGAAGTGATCAGACAATCAGCAAACATGTATATACAGTACAGAGGGGCCAAAGAACGTGTTCACACTCCCCCAGCTGCTATCTATGCCCTTTTTAAAACACACATTAAATTCTGGCAGCAATGTGCAGGATTACCTCTTCTCTACACTTGCACCACCATTGATGCAGTCTGGTGACCATTAATGTTAAAATATGTATACTGTGAATTTGCATCCCGATCCATTTATAGTAGTTACTATATTTTAGTTAATATACCTGCCAAGGTAATACAGTACATATGTTAAGTAGGTTAACACTGTATAATACTGTGTACAGAACTGGAGAACCCAATCAACATGCTTTACAACAAAAAAAAAGAAAGTATTACAATATGTTTAATGTGCAATGTGTATTGCACAATAAATGTACAGAAGAACTCCACGTCTGTAAGCGTCGTATCTCGCTGCCTCTCTCTGTGTTTCTCTGCCGCGCTGCTGGCTTCCATTAAAAGCCATCGGAAGTGAAAGAACGGGAAATTACTTCGGGTTAAATTGATTTAATTGCACCCATTTTTAATTTTCTTTGTGGCGTGATGGCAGGAGTCTGGGGCAGCTTGAACCTTATTAATGCTTTTCTTTTCTCTTTCCTGCACCCCTCCTTCTCCTCCACCCTCTGTTTAGCCATTATTCTGTCGCATTAGATCAGTCAGACCTGACCTGTAAACTTGGGCTAAGCTGAACTTTGATAAGTTTGTTCAGTACTTGTTGAAAGACCGCGGGTGGTGTAACACACATGCTGAGTTCGGGAATTCAGTCAGTGTTAGATGTGCTCTGAAGTCTCCCAGCTGCAACATCACCAAAAACTGCAACCTTTCCTTCAACTGTGTTTATCTAAAATGAAGTTATTCGGTGAGCAGCTGGGAGAAAAAAAACTAACCACCATTTACACTTCAACTTTATTTCCTAGTAATCTGTAAACAGCACACAAGACGTATTTTAAAGCTATTTATTTTGGTTAGCTAGCTGATGGATGGATGGATGGATGGATAGATAGATAGATAGATAGATAGATAGATAGATAGATAGATAGATAGATAGATAGATAGATAGATAGATAGATTTAATTGATTGATTGATTGATTGATTGATTGATTGTAGGGAAATTATAATGTTAGAATAGCCAGTTCACAGATTATACAACAACATACAAACTATAAGGTGTAAAAGAATACTAAGACTAGATAAATGAAAAAATCAGTGAGCATTGGTGAATAAACAAAAGGATGGATGGACAGATGGATGGGAAAACATAAAAAAATGGTTTACTTAATTGCCCTTAATGGTGCTTAGTATTCTACTTCAATGGTTTAGACTTTAAGGGTTTACTTCAAGGATACTGGTTATGCTCAAATTGAAAATAGGTGGACAGACAGGCATGAAGACAGAAACATAGATAGATAGATAGATAGATAGATAGATAGATAGATTGATTGATTGATTGATTGATTGATTGATTGATTGATTGATTGATTGATTGATTACCAACTTATACAATTTTATAGTCTTCCTCACTGAGAGTGTTAATAATATTGGAGCTGGCTACAGTTAGGTGGTGTTTAGAGGGATGGTTGGAAATTTTTTTTTAATAAAAAGGTCTATTTTTAAAATCTAAACTTCTTACAGTTCAGCTTTTACAAAGGATATCAAAAATGCTTGAGTTTATTGAAAATGGATGGATTGATGGATGGATGGATGGATGAATAGATGGATAGATAGATAGATAGATAGATAGATAGATAGATAGATAGATAGATAGATAGATAGATAGATAGATAAACCACAATATTTTTCATAATCTTCTTCAGCAAGGGTGGATGGATGTAAAGACAAAATATGCTTCTAAAAAAGTTAACTTTCATGGTTCATACTCTGGTTTACTCACTTTTTACAGAGAAAACCAATATTGCTTGAGCTGATTAAAAATTGGTGGATATTTTTAGATAGATAGATAGATAGATAGATAGATAGATAGATAGATAGATAGAGTGCTCAAATACATGTTTTGTTAATAATTGACTTTACTTTGAGTGTGAATATTCTTGAAGCTGACTAGAGTTTGGTGGGTGTTTGACTTAAAGGATGGATGGATAATAAATGGAGTGACAAACTATCTTACAATAAACAAGTCTACTTTAATGATTGATACATTTAGGGTCGTCTCAGTACGAAGGATATAAATATTAATCTGTTTGAAAATGGATAGATGGAGGGTGGATTGATGGATAGAGTTGCACCCAAAGTACTGTATGAATATGAATGTGTTATTTTCATATTAAATTCCATATTAAACATGTGTCACTGATGAAACAGCCCCCTAGTTGCAGCTGTTACCTAGCAGAAAGAGTAACAGCAATAAGATCTTCATCATGGTCCAAGTTACTTGTGCACTGGAAATGATGATAAAACCACAGTTTTGTCACAGTTCCCTGCTGGTGAAAATGTGCTATTTGAAACCTTTTCTTTTTTTTTTTTCTCATCAGCATTCTGTTAGACTCACTGGTTTACTTCGTCATAATAAGGGCTAGATGCGGCCCCTAACGTAGAACACACTTGCTTCAGGGTTAAGATAAATGTCCGTCATGCTAGTTGCTATGTTTCCACCACTCGCAAGTGTTTCACACACACACGCACTTGTATCTAAGTGCAAGGATAAGTGAAGATAAAAGCCTGAGAGAGGCGCATCAGGAAAGAGCATTGTTTTAAATGAAAATCGTTTGGACTTGGAGAGGACATTTTTGTTAGAAGAGACAGGAGCACAAAAGCGCTGGGTGGCACGGGGCAGTTTGGACTGGAGTGCTTGAGTGATGAGCAGTTCTATTAAAGGGGCCGTTGCACAAACACTTACACACACACACTCGCACAGACACTTCACTATTTCCTCTGTGCCGCATGGTATGGCACAAATAAGCTCCCGAAGGCAGAGAGGTTCGGAGCCCAAGATAGCAGGAGGGAAGTGATGGAGGTGATGACGAGCGCCAAAGCAGGACCGTGTGACTAAGAAAGAGTGAAGCTGGAGATGGAGGAAAAACAAGTAGGAAGATTAATAGGTTGAAGGGACATAGGAAACGCAGGAACGGAACAAGGCAGTAGGGAGAGAAAGCCGAGCCGCACACAGATGTCTTATGATGAAGTGCAGCCACCTGAAGCAATCAGCTTGGCCTCGCTGAGGAGAGCGGCGCAGAGCAGAGTAGCGCAGAGATGAAAAGAAGAGTTGTTTAGGAGGTATAGTCAATCTGGTGAGTGGAAGAAGAGGAAAGCACAAGGAAGAAAGAAGAGGACGCAAAAGGAGAGCCGACGATTGTTTGGTGAGAGGATTGTTTCGACCGAAGGGACTAATGGATGCCGGGCTGAAGTGGATGCGTAAGCTCCGTTTCTACCCCGAGCTCTTAAACCATCGCAACCTCCCTGCCATGTCCCATGATCTTGTCCTCCATAAGACAGCATTAGCTTTGATCAGACATTATTCAGATTGATATTGAACCACAGAGAGCATCCGTTTCTCCAACTCAGATTCCTCCCACTCGCTATCCAGTAGATAAATATAGAGCAGGCATGAGCGGGGTGGGAGTGTCTCTATTCAGAGCAGAGTTTGTCCTTTTCCATTCGCTTTAAGAGCACAAGCGGTGATAAACAAATAAAAGGAAATGTCAGAGAGTGCAGGCCAATGCGCAAGGACACATACACACACACACACAAAGAGAAAGAGAGAGAGAGAGAAATAGAAAAAAGAGATCACCACATTGATCAGTGTGTTCCTCATTTCCTTTTCTGCTAGAACTCACAAGATAGAGTTCAATATACGGTAATATTGAGCACTCCATGCCTCGGGCATATTCCCGTGTTGACTCTGGTATATTGTTTTATTGTATCTTTGCCTTGTCCCTGTATTTCACAGTTTACTTTACACGGCACTTGTGCTGTTTGGGATTGTTTTTTTTCTTGTGTTTTGTTGTTTTAGTTAACTCAGGATTTGAGCATTCGTGAGTCATCCTTGTATGGTAGAAGGTGTACTTTTAATAAGATTTATGTGCATGAAAATCAGCAGGGTGAGTGGCAGCAATGGAACTTTGTGCTCGGAAGGATCACTGGGTAGATGGATGGTTCGATAGATTGATGGAAAGATGGATGGATGGATGGATGGATCCATGATGGATCATAATCTTTTTTTAAAGGATATATTTTTGAGCCTGACTATGAATGTATAAATAGATAGACAGACAGACTGATAGATAGACAGACAGACAGACAGACAGACAGACAGATAGATAGATAGATAGATAGATAGTAATCAAAACATTTTTTGATCGTTTTAACTTAGGCAGCTGACTGTGGATGAAAAGACGAAGATGCATGGATGAATTAATATAAAAATGAAGAAATGTTTAATAATCTAGGTTCATTTGGTTATTTTTTAATAAGGATACCAATAATTCTCGACTTGACATATGCATATGGATGGATGGATGGATTTATCCATTGACCACATTTTTTATGTCTTTCTTTCTTTCTTTCTTTCATTTTTAGAATAATCACCTTCAACAAGGGAGACAGTAATTCTGATTTCAGGAAAAGGCAATAAATGCATTGAGGAATGGGTAGATAGATGGATGGATGGATGGATGGAAGAATGGATGTTAATTAAAACATTTTTTAAATAATCTTTACCTAGGCAGCTAACTGTGAAAATATGGAGATGACTTCTGTAGAAAGAATGCCAGTAATTCTTGAGGTGACTGTATAGGAGTAAATGAATAAATGGATGGATGGATGGATGGATGGATGGATTGATGGATGGAGCCAGTTTTGTGAAGCATCTTGCTGATTTGCCTGACTCAGGCAGAGTTGGTTCCCATAAACGGCATTTGATTTGTGGAGTAAGTGTGTTGTGTGAATGTAAAGCCCTGGATGTAGATGCTTGTAAAGCCTCCACTTAACCCACAGCACTAATGGCCATAATGGACTCTGCCTAGACCATCATTACTGCCTCACTAACGGTCACCACGGCAACTGTTGCCGGAGTGCCACAGCAGTCACTCCGTCTTCACAGTCGTCCTCCGGAGTTGTGACCTTCATGTTGTTGTTTTTTTTCTTTTCTTCAGATGTAGGGGAAAAAACAGAGAAGGAAACTCATGACAGAGAGATTTTTTTTTTCCCATTATACCATACACACATTCTCCTTTCTCCAAACACCCTTCTCAGTCTTTTGCGCTTTCTGATGAGCCAGGAGTATTCGTATTTCCGCCTCGATCCATCTTATCCACTTCGAGACGTCACACTCACCTCCTCTTCCTCTGCACTAGTTTTTTTTTTACGCCTTCTTGCTTCTTTCAGCTCTGTGATTGATTAACCCCTTTTACCTGGGCACGACAGTACAGTCAGGTTCTATATATACAGGAAGTGGCGAAGTCAGGTCCTGATTATCGGCTGTTTTGTGAGCCGGGAGCGTGACGTCAAGACATGACGGGTCACGTAGACATGTTTTTCAGCTAACAAGTCGCTCTCCTGAACTCATGAGCTGTGATTGGTTGTTTTTCAGCGGCAGCACCTATGCACCTTTCGAGGCACTTTCAACAGTACAGTACAGTGTGTTTCCGTCATGACACCACTACATAAATTTAAAAGCACATGTGTAGGAAGGATCTGATCAAGTTAACAAGTAATTACAAGTGACAGAGTAGTTGAAGATGTCGTGTTTGTACATCATGCAATTAAAGTAGATAAAACCAAAGGCAAAAAAAAAGAGCTTATTATAACAGCAAAGAGGGAATAAAACTGGAACGATATGTTCAACAATCACATGTGTCAAGTGTACACGTACTTTCTGTGATATTATGTACCATGAAGTGTAAGAGTTTAAATATAAAAAGGAAAAAAAAAAGACTAAAATGGTTCATTTTCGCTGTTCATTAAAATGTGACTCATTCGCCTGTGCTCCCAGGAAACATTTTTTAAATAGTAGCACACGAAATCCTTCTTAATGAAGATTTATTGAATTTCTCTTACAATCCATTTGTTAAATAAAGCAACCCCTGGTTTGAAAGCTAGGTAGAAAAGAAACACTTTATTTTTTCTTCTTCAAATAGTGTGCTAATACTAGCTTGTGAGCTTTAGCCTTGCTCAGACTGCAGGGAAATCTGATTTGTTTCACAGATCTGGACTGAATATTAGCTGAAAGTGATCAGATCAGATTTGGCTCAAATTTCGACACATTGTCAGCCTATCTGCTTTCTACTGCCCCATCTTTCTATCTCTTTATATTTCACCTTTAAACTTTGTTTACTTTCCTCTGGCACGATAGCCACGTCTATTTACAGTTACATTATGGCATTTGGCAGACGTCCTTATCCAGACCGACTTACATTTCATCTCATTCTACTGTACATCTGAACAGCTCAAGGGCCCAGAGAGTGGGGTTTGAACCTGGGACCTTCTGATCAGTAGTCCAACACCTTAATCCCTCTTGCAATGCCTGTACTAAAAGTAAGACATTTCACTTCTTCCCTGTGTCCAGGGTTAATTGTTCTGCATTTCATTTCCCTTTCTTCCAGCATCCTATTAAAGATGCTCAAGCACCCATACATTTAATCTTGGCACCCCGATGATGATAATAACAATCATTATTTCCTAAAATCTACAGTTACAGTTCATTCTGCTTAGAAACCAACATTTACAGGTTTTTGAAGATCTCATCGCAAGATCTCGTCTCCCTGTGGTCTGTCTGGGATGCGCGTGGTGACTGGGGATGGTTCCACTTCACCATGACGATGGTCCTGGCCTCAGCTGATGCAGACAGATGTTAGTTCAATAGTTCATAACTGGAGTTTCCTACAATCTACCTGAGCCTCCAATAACGACCTGGAGTCCATAATAACTTAAAGACATCAACTGTTATCACACAGTATGATGCAGATCAATCCCTGCTATCTGTTTCACCCAAATGAGGATGGGTTCCCTGTTGAGTCCAGTTCCTCTCAAGGTTTCGTCTTATTCGCATCTCAGGGAGATTTTCCTTGCACCATTGCCCTCAGCAATCATTTTGATTCTTACACATTCACATTTCATACAAACTTCCATAATTTTCTTAGCTGCTAAAATGATTTAAAAGCGCTACAGAAATAAATATAATTAAATTGAATTACAGGTTGTGCTAATGGTTTAATGTCCAGTATTCTTAATTGTGTGTTATATCAGAGTGTATCAAAGGTCCACTTTGATGTAACAGGTGGCAGTACAGTTTACTTAATGTTAGTAATCCACATGCTTACTAAATGGTTCAGAGCATGTTAGAGCGGGTGAGAGTTTCTAGTGCTCTGGTTCAGGTGGTCAATGTATAAGAGACAGAAACTGCATGACCGTTTAACTTCGTTACATACGGATTAAAAGCCGACATAAATTGATATGTGAACAAGTAATACAGTAGCTGATGTAGGTGTAGTTCGCTTAAAACCGGCTCTGATTTAACATTAATCCGCAGTCCGGGTGAAGATGTGCTTTAACCTTAAGATGGTGATTTATAATATTGAAACCTGTGAATAATCAATCAGAAGCATTATTATTATTACACAGACAAAAAAATGAATATTTTAATACTTTTACAGACAGAAGGTTTTTGTTTTCTTGAAAAAGAATTGTGTTATAATAAAGTAAATTACGTACTAGTAATACTAATACTGGTGTTAGACAAACTATATTTAAAAGTATATTAATATAACAAAATAAAATATCAAAATCTACATGTTACATTCTGCTTAGGGGTTAAGCCTACATAAATGTCTTTATTCTACAGTATATTCGCCATTGGTCTTCCCCATGTCCATACTACGAGCAGGTACAGTAGGGCTGATAAACATTTTTATGAATCAGATTTTTTTTTTTTTATCGGAGTACACAAAGCAATCTGGATTTGCCAAAGTCAGATTTGGGCTAAGTGCTTTATGCTTTATTGTGATCCCATAACTGACTGGTCAGTCCAAGAGACAACGAGAGAAACATTATAGGCACAGAACTGAACAACAGCCAGCAAAGTAAAACTTTAAGGCTCAAATTCAAGGACTTGTTAAAGGAGAAAGGTTTCTATCAGTAATGGTGTCTGTTGCCTTGTGTTAAGCTTTAGCAGGATTTTTGAGGACTGTGCTTCATTCAGACATGATAACATTTGACATACCTGAGCAGATTTTTGACTTTAAAATCTTCTGCCAGTTTAAACCCATTGGCTCTGGCTATGTTGTGAAAGTCATGTTTTTATAATGTTTTTTTTTTTTTTTTGAACCATATCTTATACACATTTCTATACAGTATTGATACAAGGGTTAGAGTTAATTTAATGTTGTGTGGTTATCGATGGATTAGAGATGTGAACTTCGGGCTATTTTCTCACAATAGTGTTGGGATCAGATACTGTAAAACTACCAACGATACAGTATGATCACTAAAGTCATTAAGCCCATACTTTTTAGTAAAAAATGTAGCACTTAAGAAGTGTATAATGACACTGAAGCACTTCACTTGCAAAAGAGTCTACTACTGTACCAGTACAAAATACAATGATATGACATTAGTATACACAAAAATAAAAAAAAATTCCACTTATCTTTTTCCACTCAAAGGGTCATGTACAGTACACACGCATGATTCATACGAAAACCTTAAACTAGGATTGAATCTGTCACCTCGTATCTCCAGGGTCGGGGTTCAAATCTGGGCTCTGATCCATACCTGCTGTTAAAATGACCTACAATTATACAGAACGGAGCAAAAGTCTTGAGCCTCCCTCATCTCTTTATATTACATTAAATTAAATTATGTAGATTAAATGAATGAAATGGCAACACATGTTTAACTGTGACAAGCTGGAGTTCATGCCTGAAGTTAGATGCCCTTTTTATGCTTGAATGATTTGATGGTCACTGTGTGGCTTAACAAATGAAAAGCATTCCTCCGAAACTGCTCAGGACTGAAAATGAGAGACGAAAAAAAAACTGCCAAAAGTAAAAGACAAAAACAACAAAAAAAAATAAAGTCCTTCAGGAAACCTGGAGAGAGAGCTATTCCTCAAGAAAGTCTGGAAGCAGAATAGGAAAAAATGAGGGGGTCAAGACTTTGAACAGTGCTGTATGTCTAAATAAAAGACATCTGGATGTATCCATATTTATATTATGTATCCAATATTTACATATTGTCCGTCAAATCTTGTTTCTGCTCTGCGATTCTTCAGAACAGCAGTCCGAAAAACATCTGATCGCAAACGGAGACACTGAGAACATGGAGAGGACTATTCAAATCGAGCTCCGCTCTCACCAATATGTAAATCAAGCAAATTTATTAAAACATGACAGTCGTGAAATTATGCACTTTCAGAATATTATTAAAGCCATTTCATGTCTAGTTTGCATTAAATGAGACAGAAATGGCCATTTCCTCCACTTTTGATTTCATGCCAACATTACCACTTGCTCAAGTTCTCTTTTTATTATTATTATTATTATTTCCAAGTCATTTTCCATGAAGGAAAGTGCACCTACATTAAACTGTTGGAATAAAAATGCAGCCTGTGAAATGTCACTGCATTCATCAGTGACTGTGGAAAATCTTGAGTCACAAAGTCGGGAAGTTGTCTTGACTTAAAGCTTGGTACCTGGTCCAGGCTCAAATGGAACAAAATCAGCCACGCTGAATTTATTTCATGAAATCTCAACAAAAAAAAAAATACTGGGTTTATTTAACTGATAATTACTTATTTCTTTTCAAATTAAATAAATAATTAATGTTAGTGAAGGCACATCAGACAGCAAACTGTATTCATGCATCGTTTTCTTTTTTTCTTTTTTTTTTTCTTTTCTTTAATTGAATGATTCTTGGTCAACAATACCACACAATTAAGTATGCACTACTAGGTCCACCTGCACAGTCTGGAGTCACCTGCTGTTTCCCTGCTAAAGGTACTTTCTGCCCATGTCAAATGCTGGAAATGCTTTGAAGCTTTTCTGTCATAGTTTGAAAAACCAGCAGAGAGGGGAATAAAAAAGCACCAGAAAATATGATAAAGTCAGTTGTCACCTCAGCACAGCCTTGATCAAAGGCACAATCTACAACCTTTGAAAGAAGTTTAAAAAAAAAAAAACATCCCGCTCATTTGTTGACTCCTTGCGTGGCCTTGCAGCAAGCGCCATGCCGTTAAAGAGATTCCAGAGCCAAGCGTGTAATAGACCCTGACAGAAAATACGGCAGCTGTGAGCTACAGTCGAGAGGGCATCAGGGTCGGGGTTTGGGCCAGAGCAGAGAGGAGAGAAAAGGGCGAAGATTTTGCCTAAAGAATAGAAGAACTTGTCACAGTAAAACAATCACGTTCTCTCTCTCTCTCTCTCTCTCTCTCTTTCTCTCTTACACACACACACACACACACACACACACACACACACACACACACACACACACACACACACACATATAAACTCTCATATTCAAACAAGGCCAGACTGCCAATTTCAGACTAAACCATAAAGTACTACTTCATTGGCTGCTTGTTTTGACTTTTGTGGAAGAATTAAAACAATCGTACCATTCCACTGAGGTTCATTACATAGATTATTGGGTTTCTGTGAAATTACAGTCTGTCAAACATCTTGTAATGTATTTTGCAGCACTAACTCTCAGCCAGCATTGATTTTTGAAAGAAAAAACGTAGCTTATTTTAAGTTCTGAAAAATGTTTAATTAAAGGGTCGATGGTGGTTGATTTTAGAAAGAACTAAGCATGTGAGAAATTACAGACATCATCTTTGAATATTTTTAAAGAATATATTAATATAAGTAGAAAAGCAACAGTTCTCAGTCCAGTAAGAATCCATAAAGTAGACAAAGAAAACCCAGTGCACCCCTAGCTCACCAGGGCCCAGCACAAGACCTCCAAACTCCTCAGATCCCCAATCTGATCGAGCGTCCACGGAATGTGCACTTGCGCAGGACAAACAACTTTGTTCTATGGAGGCCCCACTCTGTGGAGCCACACCCTGAGGGGCCAGAGTTACCCCGGTGGTACCTTTTGCAATTCCAACTCCCACTTTTTTTTTGACAAATTAGAAAAACAGATAATAATTCATTGCATTTTAGCCCAGTTTTATCAAGCAAACAGATGTGGATACAAAGCTTTAAACATTTGCTCACCCACACAAGCCCAAGCCTCAGGCCTTCAGTCGTGACTCTGTTGGATCAAAGATAAGCTCCCATGTCCACAAGGTAACGTGCAGTGCCAATTAGTCAGTCGTCCTTGAAAACAACTTTTGGTCTTCTGTGAGCACAAATGTTGTCCCTTTTAAAACCTGTCAAAATGTTCTGTTTTTTTAGGAATTAAAGAATTAGCAAATGTTTTTAGAGGCAAACAATGTTGGGGGATGGAGTAAAATGGTGTTAAAAGAAAATCTTGGGTGTGGATGATTGTCAAGCATAGACTTTATCAAGATTCATATTTGGGACATGGGTAAGGTACCAGACATACCCCTTGAAAGGATGTATCAATACTCAAGCTGAAAAACAAGTTATTATGACTTTAAAATAAATCTGTTAACAAACAAGAAATAATGGGCAGATGGACAGTTTTAGATAGAGACGGAGATTCTGTTAAGGAAGGATGTCTAGAGCTAGCAAAGATTAGACATAAGTCTATGGATAAGTGGAAATGTGGCCAGGTAGAGACAGACGTTAAGACGGGGTTGATATTGGTGGCTGGTAGCTATCCTGAGGCAAAATCAGTGATGGGTTCAGGGAAAAAGCTTGGAAGTGGAACAAGAAGGTTAGTATAAGAATGTCTTAAAGGGTCTAGTAATGGAGTTTCTTTGTAAAGAGAATCAATCAGGCTCAAGAACTTCCACCAAAATGAATAATGACGGTTCTTTTTTGCACATGTTAGACTGTAAAATGACAAGTGCCAGCCAGGATCACAGATGGAGAATTTCTCTGTTTTGTCCGATTGATGGTGGAGGCAAGAGTTTGACAACCAAATCCCATATTAACTGTTAACACCTTAATCCAAGTGACAAAGGATGTAGCCAAGCAATAAATAGTCTGTCTTGTGGTTCTGTCTCTGCCTGGCCTTGTTTTTGCTTATCTATAGACCTCATGTCTTATCTTTGATAGCTCTAGAAATGGCCTGATCCAGGCCATCCTGCTTGTACAGACTGTAAATTTGCCAAATCCTACCTTGTGTTTTTGAAAATTATTTCATTTATCTAATTTCATGATCAGCGCGTAGTCCAATAAGGCTCAAGAACCTATATGCACCAATTTAGATATAATAGATTGCTAACGAACATCTCAATCATGAGTGTAGTATTTTTGGTTTGTCTGATTGATCGTGGAGGCGCAAGAGTTGAGCCAAGTGACAGAGGATACAAGCAAAGCAATTAAAAGACCCAGCAGTGGCAATGCTGGGATTTGAACTCCTGACTCAGTTGCCCAATATCTTAACCACTGAGCCACCACTTCCATGGAATTAAGGAAACTCTTCATAACTACTAGTTGCAAGTGTATGGTTGGCAGATAAAAATTTAAATATTGTTGTTTTTAAACTAACACAATGTTCTATGTATGCTCTAGCACTGCCTACAACCTGCCCTAGGACCAAAGTTACTTTTATCTGGTGCAACCAGCTGCTGATTTTTGGCACCCAGTTCCAGAGGCAACAAAGCAGCCCCACAACATAACTGAACCTTTTCCCGGGCTTGATTTATGGAAGGTGTTCATTTTTTTGAAGGCCTTGTTTCATTTTCTGTAAATATAGACATGGCAAGGTTTACCAGAAAGCTCTAATTTGGTCTCATTGGTCTACGGGATGTTGTCCCAAAAGTATTTTGGCATGATCGTGTGTGTTTTGGTAGATTGCAGAGAGTTGTTCTCATGTCACTCTCGCAGTACTGGGATCCTCCTGGGTTTCTTACCGAAAAAGCCCTTTTATCGATGGTGTGAGCTAAAACTGTCATGTGCTATGTTAACATTTACTTGCATTCATTTGCAAGTGAGGCAGTGTGCAATCCGAGTGGCTTGTTTGATAAGGAAGCAAGCATTTTATAGTTGAGGAAAGTATGAACCTTCTGGTCAGTCGTGAGGACAATGATTCCATAGGAAGAATATTAAAAACACAAATTCTATGGTAACTGGTCTACATGCTCACTCTTTGCAGTGCTGTGAGGATTGGCCACAAAGCAAGGATAGTTACCTATGTTTTTTGCACTAAAATCCAGTTGTTCTCAGACAAGTTGTATTTTCCGGCATGTCTTAAGGCTTGTAAGGAAACTTTCAGAATGATATACATAGTTCATTCCATTGTCACCAAACGTATCTGAGAAGTGTCTAATTTTAGGCTTGCTGCAATCCAGCACAGGGACTTTTGAGTCGTCTTCAGTTGTTCAACAGATCAACTGGGAGGCCAGCCAGCACAGAATGGTAGTCATGGTATTCATTGTTCTGTTGTCCAAGGTACCTGAAAGATCTTACAGTAGTCACTTGCAATAGTCAGCCTGCATGTGATACTGGGTTGGGACGAGGAACTGGCCAGAATTTGAAAAGTCTTGAGAATGACACTTGGTTCATGCTGAGGTATCCAAACAGGAGTTGAAACTGCACGGAGGGAAGAGCAAGTAGAGATTAGCTTCTTTACTATACTAGTCATAGAAGTAATTATGTACATGGACTATTATCGTGCAAGGTTGTGTACAGTAGCAAGAGAAGATGACAAGAACCAGTTATAACCTATTGTGACTCCTTACCCCTTTAGTGGACTTGAATGGTAAGACTCAAACCATTCAAGTGCAGTATCAGTGGTTCCATGAGAACCTAATGGTTCATTATATCAAACACAGCAGGGATATCCAATAGGATAGGAGATACAGACATTCTTAGTGGACATAATGCCATTAGGGATCTAGAGACTAAACTAGAGCAAGACATAAAATAATTCCAGCCTGTGTCCTTCATGACGAAAGACAAGAACCTTTATAGTCAAATACATTACAGTAAAATTCATTTCTTTGAATATCCTAGATTTGTATAAAACTGGCGAGGGGACATAGGGGAAACCATGATATACTGTAGTAGTTATGTCACCGAAGAAAATAAGGCATTGTTTAAGGTCCCTGCATTGGACGTTTAACAGTTCTTGAGCCTTTGATCAGTATCCTAAAGCACTGAGCCACCACTAATTACGTTCATCAGTTCCAGTCAAGAGAAGTGGGCTTTTGGTGTGATTCCATTATACAGCTTGTGTACATTGAAAGGAAATGTTGTTTGTCCAAGGCCACCATACAATACTAAACAGAATACATGAAGACAACACAAAGTGTAACCCCCACCAAATAATAAAAAAAAAAAAAAAACACCTTTCCAACTGTGTTTGACTGATGGTACTTTAGCAACCTAGGAACTCAGTGTAAGGATCTGTCCAATAATGGAAACTTTAGAACGCTTTTGTCAGTCGGTCTGTATAAGACTAAATGTAAATAAATGATTTACAAGTAAAGGCTGAGTTGTCTAGCAGCAATAAGTACAGCAACAACAGATTCCATAAATAAATATGATCTGACATAGATGGACCATATTTCTAGACACCAAGTAACCACCATCCCACCATCTTGGTTTTACTTGTATTCAACAGATTGAATACAATCTGTAGGCCAGGGGTAGCTCAGTGGTTAAGGCATTGGACTGCAGTTCGGAAGATCCCAGGTTCAAACCCCACAACCACCAAGTTGCTACTGTTGGGCCCTTGAGCAAGGCCCTTAACCCTCAACTGCTCAGATGAATGATGAGATAAAAATGTAAGTTGCTATGGATAAGAGCGTCTGCCAAATGCGTAAATGTATTCTTCCATTTTAATGATTGTGGTTTGGATGTCGTTAAGAAGGAGAGCAATTAGTGTAAATTGCAAAAAAAAAAAAAAATCTGGAAAAAAGTTGAAAAGTGTGAATTTGTTTATCTCAATCCTAAATCCAGAAGGTTGAGTTCCCAAAAACATTACATGTGGTGGACAAAATATCATTAATGGCCTTCTATGTAAACCAATAAATCCTTTACTTCTTTAATTTGTTTAGGCTTTATATGTTCTAATAAAGTTTTTCAAACAAACAACAAAAAATAAAAAGGAAAAAAAAAAAACCTATTTGCTTTAACTCGATAATTTTACCTTGCTATAATGGCGAGAATAGCCTCGGCTCGATTCCAAACCAAAGGGAAAAAACAAATCCCTGTTCCCATTTGTTCTTGAGCAGCAGGAGTAAATGGTGATTTGAATATAAAAAGTGCTTAATGATCTGGTCATTGTTTTTTACAATTGAGGAACTGATGCTGAACATTAAGTTGTAAAATGATAGGGCTTCTGATGAATTAGAAAGAACAGCATCATTTAATACTGGTAATTGTCCAAAGCCACATTATAGATCCTTCCAAATTGAAGTGGAAGTGATGGAGTGGCTGAGAGGGAGGAGGTATGTTAGGGGATGTAATCATAGTGCCTTAATAAGAGTAGCGATTCTGTTTTATTTTATTAAGTGAGGCTAATCAGAACATTCACAAGATTAATTTTTGTTGGAAGGAGGACCCTGAAAACCCTTGCCATGCTTGGGGATCCTCCTGCTGGCGGTGGTGTGAAAATAAGATCATATCAGCTTCTGGATTAGATTTACAAAAAACCCAAACGACTCTCTGGACGAACTAAGTTACCACCAGCATTGGACACAAGACTGAAAGTCAGTGCTTGAAGTCAGTTCTTAAAGATGTGGAGAAAGAGTTTTCTATTGTCTAGAATTTCAAGAACATGGTAACTATGTACTACTGCATCAAGTGAATGTACTGTAGGTTTTACTGCTCTTTATAATGCAGGGAAACGAGTAGCATCTGTTTTTTTTTTTTTACCAGTTTAACATTTGCTTTACGTAGTGTCATTCTCTAGAAAATGGTGGTGATGGTGATAAAAATAGTCTAAAATAGTTCTGTTTGTACCAATCAGCCATACAGTACTGTAGCATTCAAACCGCTGTCAGGAGAAGTCAATAACAGTGATTATCTTGTTGGACAGTAAGCAGTCAAGCTCTCAAAGTCGATGTGTTGGGAGCAGGAAAAATGGGCAAGCATCACCGAGACAGGATCCAAAACAGGTCTTATAGGGTTTTACTAGTGTGTAGCAGTTAAGACAAACCAAATGTGCTCAAAGGAACGACAACCAGCACGAGGTAGGTCTGAGGAGCAAAGGCGAACCCATCTGAGACAATCCATTTACATTTGGGCATTTGGAAGACGCTCTTATCCAGAGCGACTTACATTTGTATCTCATTGCACATCTGAGCAATTGAGGGTTAAGGGCCTTGCTCAAGGGCCCAACAGTGGAAACCTGGTGGTTGTGGGGTTTGAACCTGGGATCTTCCGAACCGTCTTTCGAACCGTAGTCCAATGCCTTAACCACTGAGCTACTCCTGGCCCCATATCCCATAGAAGAGCTATTGTAGCACAGATTCCTGAAATGGGGAATGCTGATAGATCTGATAGAAAGGGGTCGGAACACACCATGCATTGCAGTTTGGTGCGTATAAGGTTGCATAGGTATGGACCAGTCAGGTTGCCCATGCTGACCCGTGTACACCATCTAAAGCTCCTAAAATGGGCGGTAGAGCATCAGAAATGGACCACGGATCAATGGAAGAGGGGCGCCTGGTCCGATTAAGCACATTTTCCTTTATATCATGTGGCTTGCCGGGCAAGTTTACCTGCGGAAGAGATGGCACAAGGATGCACTACGGGAAGAAGGTGATCCAGTGGAGGAAGTGTAACACTCTGGGCAATGTTCTGCTAGGAAACCTTGAGACCTGCAATTAGCGTGGATGTTACTTTGAAACATACCATCTACTGTACCTGAACATTGTTGTCGACCACTTCTTTATAAAACCGGTTTTCCCAGTGACCTCTTTCAGCAGAATAATGCGCCCTGAAACGCTGCACACATTGTTCAGGAACAGTTTAAAGAACATGACAGAGTCTGAGCTTGTTGACTCTGCCCACAAACTCTTCCGATCTAGAACAAACCTGATCCATGGACATCTTACATCATTTACAGGACTTAAAGGATCTGAGACTGATGCCATACCACAAACACACCTTTTAGAGGGCCTGTCTTCGGGATCCCTGGCCTCAGTATTGGATGGGTGGTTTAAATCTTATGGCTGTTTGGTGTTTGGTGCTTGTTCTGCTCATGCTCCCATGCAACGTTACATTATTGCTGCAATATTTCAGGTGTTTTTTTGTGATATGTTATACAAACATGAGACATTTTGTACTACGACTTGAAGTGAAGTGAAAGAAGTGTCTATTATTCTATGTAATTTATTGTTAATCGCATGCACATGCTGTAATGCACACTCCTATCCAGCATGACTTTAAACTCAGTAATCACAAACTAAAAAAGGCTTCTAACTTTAATTAAGAAGCTATTAGTGCTGGCAAACATGCACTTTTTACTCAGAACAAAATTAGGTAGAATCTAATATCAAAGTATCTTAATTTTGTATTTCAGAAAGTATATTTTACATGGAAATGTGAATCTAGTGCACCTTTAAAGATGATTTAAAGTACATAATTGCACCTTAAAGACCATTAAAGTAGCTTTAATTAGCTTTTAATGAAGTAATTTAAAGGGACACTTCTTGCGCTTTTCCAGATAATAAAGTAAAAGACGTATCGTTAAGAGACTGTATAAGGACATATATGTCGAGGGTTCATTCTTTTTCCTGAAAGTGCGTGCATGGTCAAACAGAACACAAGGCTTAATGGGTCAGATCTCTGCGTGTGTGTGCATATATAGAGAGACGAACTGGGCCAGTAGAGGGCGGAATAGACATTTACCCCCCAGTGTCTGTGTGTGTGTGTGTGTGTGTGCAAGTGTGAGCGTGTGTACGTGCTCACATTTCGGAATCCCGCCCATGTGTATGCATGCGTGTACACTTTGGGTTGACCGTGTAAATCTCTGTACGTACTGTATCACAGTTTTTATTGTCAAGGTCATCTTTTCATTCCTTCCCTGTCTGTCCCCGGAGAGAGTGTTTGTGCGTTATGAAGTCACTGTCACACACGTACGCTCGCATCCTATCCGACGTCTCGCACAAAATGGCCGCCGTCCTCAAACTCTGGGAAATGGCAGCGCGTGTGGAGATGAAGGCTTCGTGTCCCTGCTGGAGGTCTGATCAAAAAAGGAAACAGAAAGGGAAAAGCAAATCCATTTCATGGCTGTTGCCGAAGCAGAGAGCCCGGCTTAGTTATAGATCACACTCGAGTGAGGTTTCTGGGTCATTCCTTTTTTACGGCAAAGACTCAACACACACCTGGTTCACCCACCCAACCTTAAACTATTCCTCTGTCACGTTTTTTTTGTTTGTTTTAAATAGAAACATAAAGAGGTTCATTATTATAGTGTATTACTTACTGTATAGTATATAAGGATTAAAGCGTAATATACTGTACAGCAAGATTTTTAATAACATTATTTATTTAATTATTGTGTGAGTGTGTGTGTTTGCACCAAGCGTATGAATATAAATAGTTCAAGGGTTAAATTGAATCAGATTATTGTTACTTTTTCAGGCAGAAGGAACACGGTAGCACTGGTCCAACATTATGGTTAAGATTGTTATTCAGAAGGTGTAAATAAAAGTAATAAAATGTGATGCAAATGATAAGTGTGGTGTATCATGATACTGCATGGACCAGTCCTGTTGGGGGTCTGGAAGCTCTGGTGTGTCTATCAGCAGGTATAAAAGCAATAATATTCCACTTAATAATGTGTTCATATGTGCGCCTCGTTAATCATTTTCACAATTTCATCAACAAAGGGGAAAAAGAAGGGGGGAGGCAAAAAAGAAAAACATTCAATCTAACAGTTTAATTGGCCGACACAACACACAGCTCATTTACTGAGATACATGATCTTCTCTTAATCTCAGAACTTTCGCCCTTTTAATTAATTCACTACTGTAACAAATATGCAGTTTATTAGATCGTATCGCATTATAACGTGTGTGTGTGTGTGTGTGTGTGTGTGTGTGTGGGCTGCTTAATGATTCCATCAGACACAGCACACAATGTGTTTCTATTCTTAACTTCTTCAAATGGAAAATACATTGCTTAACATCTAACAGTTTAACTTTAAATATAATACATTTTAATAATCATGTGAGTTCGTGTCGTGATGAAAATGTCATTCCAGTTTAGTTTTATGATCATAAAACATTTTGCCGACTGATTTCTGTTGATACGAAACTTTTTTCCCATTTTCTATATAATATAGCTGTTGACTTTTTATAAATTTATGTATATAACTGCATTCATGTAACAGTATAAACTGTAGATGCACCAAAAAAATAAACAAACAAGTAAAATAAAATAAAACATACAAATTACCCAAAATGACCCTCATGTACCCTGGACGAGGTGCCGAACCATCACAGGACACACACATACTACGGGCAATTTGGGAACACAAATTAACCTAATCTGCATATCTTTGGATGGTGGGAGGAAACCTGAGTACCCGGAGGAAACCCACCAAGCAGAGGGGAGAACATGCAAACTACAAGCACACAGTAACGAGAATCGAACAAGGACCCTGGAGGTGCAAACCATTACACCACCATGTCGACCAGGGTATATATTTAAATACTTTTTTATGTATTTTTTATCAGGGTTTTGTAGAATTGTGAAATAGATAGATAGATAGATAGATAGATAGATAGATAGATAGATAGATAGATAGATAGATAGATAAACTTTAATGCTTATTACTACTGTAATAACGTAACAATTGTAAAACCTAACATTAAATAAGTCACAAATCTATCCGTTCATTCACTCATCATTCACTTGCTCAATCAGTAGGTCATTTACTTAAAGCACATTTCATTTCTCTTTTCATTTCTGCTTTTTTTATCATTTCATTTGACTTTTTTTTTGTATTTTAGAGTGGCCGGATTTTTTCTTTTTTTTTTGGCAGCAATTTTACTTTTGCTTCATTTCTCTCTCTCTCTCTCTCTCTCTCTCTCTCTCTCTCTAATCAGGCCTCATTACTCGCTTGCCTAGAGCAGAAGTGTTCACTTTTGTCACACACTCACACACACAAGACCAATCTGTCCATCAGGGTCTGAGCGAGGTGGGCTCACCCTGCGTCTGAGTGACCTCGAGTGAAAAGTGATTCAACTCTGTACCAACTCGATTCAGGCTGCACTGTGAGGTTTTATTGCTTTAAGCTGCTGAGCTTCAAAGGACGGAGCTGTAGCGCTCCAGTTATGCCATGCGTTCTAGGGAAGAAAAAAAAAGGAAAAGAAAATACTCTAATCACGTCTTTAAGCGCTGTGTTCGGTGCGCTCGGGTGATTTTCTGCTTTCTACTCACACTTGGAAAAAAAATGCTTCATTTCCCCCGTCTCTCTAATTCTGACTACTGATTGAAAAAGATCCACGAGCCCCCTTGTCAGGAATGTAGCAAGCGTCCAGTCTCAGCCACTTTTGATTCAGACAGTACAGTGTGATATTTTCTAACAAATCCCATGAGCAGGGCGTGACCTGGGAGCGTGATGAGCTGTGGACTTGGAATCCTCATTGTTCCTCTTCTCATTCCCAGCTCAGATCTTCCTCAAATTGCCCACACAGTGGCATGCCGAAACTCGAATGTTCCACCAGCACATTTATCTCTGTCCTTAGACGGAAGAATGGAGGTTTTGTCAGGCTTTCTCTTTTG
Source organism: Clarias gariepinus (assembly GCF_024256425.1). NCBI lineage: Eukaryota > Metazoa > Chordata > Actinopteri > Siluriformes > Clariidae > Clarias > Clarias gariepinus. The sequence continues at coordinate 5,979,046 of NC_071107.1, forward strand.
GCCGTGGCCGTGTTGTAGACTTTGGCATCTGTTTTTCCACTGAAAGCTGAAAGAGCACGTCTGTTGAGTGAGTTCTGGGATCCAGAAGTTGTTCTGTCACGTACGGACAGATTCACCTAACCACAGTGTCTCATGATCACGTTGAGATGTGTGCTTTGGCAGAATATAAAACATCATTTACAGTTAACATTAAATGATGTTGTAAATTAATTGTTTATATCTGGACTGTAAAGTCTACGGAAATGTGATTCTGTCTACTGATAAGCAGGAACCAGACATTTCTAAGCTGAATACAAAGAGCTTTCAGCTCAAATATACGAGGTGGTATTAAAGACTAGCTTTGTAATGCGGCAACAGTTAGCAGCACAAGCCTGCATGCACGGGCACACATCTTCATAAGTCAGTCACATCCAGAGCTGTGCAGATGGTGCTATTCTTACTTTGTCTGATATTTCCTTATGGACAGCAAGTTAGAAACTCTGCGTGAAACTGGGCAAATCTGACTCAGCGACGTTTGACATGATTTGCTAAGATTACGGCAATGCTGCAATGAGTCGTCCTAGGTGTTTTGAGTGACACAACCGCTGCAGGAGTAGAAAAACATCACTGGAAGATAAGAAGAGATCAGGGAGACCTTCAACAAGCTGAAAATGTTGAAACCGTTCAACAACTTGTGCATGATGATTGTCTGAGAACAATCCACAACGCTGCTATAGAACAGTCCAGGTGATCCTCACGTGTGAGTCGAACACTGCCAAGTTCGTCCCCAAGATGCTGACCCAGGAACAGAAGAAACATTACATAGAAGTCTGTCAAGAACCCCATCAGCGTCCCTAGGATGACCCATCCTTAACATCAAGGATCATTACCGGTGGTAAAACTTGGGTGTATGGGTACGACCCTAAAACAAAGCAACTTGCTACACTTCCTTCTTATCACAGAGTTTTACTAAAGCTTGGATACGTCAAGGTAGAAGGTTTTCTTAATATGACGGAGCCATAATCAGACTGCCTGCTTCACTTCACATCCCAGGAACTCCTTCAATACTTCAAGCATGTGGAAATGGCTTGGAGCAAGGTCAGGACTGTATGGGGGATGTGGCAATAACTTCCAGCCGAGTTCCTGTCATGTGCAAGTGGTGTTCGTGAATGAGTGTGTGTCCAGTTCACACAGACAGATCCGTCTCTTCTGCAAGTTGGTGACAAGTTATCTGTCGATTTTCAAGGAGTAGGTGTTCCACTGAATTCGCTGAATGTTTACAGGAACAACATTGCAGTGGACTTCGATCCACCTCGGATGTGATCGTTATTCACAGACTTACGGCCTTCTTTAAAACGTTTGCGCCAAAATGTTTTAGCGTGGCTAAGAGTCTCATCACCGTACTCTGCTCAAAGTCTTCTGTAAATGTAAATCCCTTTTACGTCTTTATTCACCAGAAATTTCATCATGAGTCCAGTTATAGTCTGGAGCCTCGTATTCTGCTTATATCATAGTGTTTTAACAAAAATTACACGCTTCTGTCCGAACATCATGAAAAACTGGCACAAACAAAGAAACATGACGGTTATGAAGCACTCTGTATGTGTTAAATCAGAACCACATTTCTTTATATGCATTTGTTTTTCTGAATCTGTTTATTATTTGTCTCATTATATGCGTAGCGTCCGTTGTAGAGATCCCTATGCATCAGCTGTTACTATATAAACGACAGACACCGCTGTGGGGATTCAGATTTGCGTTCAACTCACCTAAACTACTCTACAGTACTGTCCGTGCTGCTATTAAATAAAATGCATGCACACCTTTTGACCAATCAAATTTGAGAACAGATTTGGTCCTTTTATGTAACTTGATGTAACTTTAAAACTTCAAAAGAATTTGACCGTTGATGCCTAATAAAATTTTCTATCGAGCGCTGTCCTAATGTGATCGATTCCTCAGACCGAAGGTACTGATTCTCCGCGATAATGATAAATAAATGAATAAATGAGGATGATGTGATGAAAGGCCGAGCGTTGAGCTTGCCTGTGGTTTATTTTTGATGCTCGGTGCGCTGTGGTGTTTCTCACACTGATTGATGGACAGTAATGTATCTGCAGTCGCTCAGGTTTAACAGCCGAGAATCTATCTTCCAGACTCCTGCGAGCCGTTTTCAGGAATCTCTGATGTGTGTTTTTATACATGATGGACGTTCCTGCACACAGACTGGCGTAGATTTTACTCCGTCTATTAAATGAATAAAACACATTACTTTTTTCGTGTTACATCACACTGGGTATTAAGACTAAAGAGAAAAAGAAAAGGCAGACTGTGCTTGTGATACCATATGCGTGCGTAAAAAACCTCAACACTGCTTATGGCTGAGCGTGCGTAAGACCAGGAATAAATTAGTGTTAATGCAGAATGTTTTTAGGGCTTTAGATGTTTTTTAGGACAAATATTACAAGATGTTAATCAGTAAAGAATAATATCCAGAAGCACACAGAGCTGTACTGTGAAGTAACACACACTACTCCAGCTCTCTGGACCTATTTGTAGTTCTTAATCTTTATCACCTTTCGCTATATAAAGAGAAAGAAACACAAAAATAAATACTAGCTTTTTTTTGTCACCTTCAATTTTGTGTGTGTTTGTGTGTGTGTGTGTGTGCGCACTTGATTGTTTTTTCTTGTATGTTTTAAAATAGGTTTGTTGTTTTGTTTATTATTTTGTATTAGTGTTGTTTGTAGTGCTTTTGATCTTCAGATTATTTTAAACGAATGTTTTATTTGTGCTTGTTTTAAAAATTTGTCAAAATAAAATATTTTTTGTTTGTATGTACAGTGTGTACTGTTGTTTTATTTGTGTTCTTATATATGTTGTTTTTGTTTGCTTTTTAATTTAAACAACTAGTGATTTGATTGTAGGTTTGTTTTAACTGAGTATTGTTTTGTGTATGTTTGTTTTTAAATGTGTTGTTTTGTATACTATTTATATACTATTTTCTTTTAATATTGAGGATTATTTGCTTTTATTTGTTTTTTGAAGCCTTTTTTGTCTTTATTCATTTGTTTATTTGTCTGTCTGTCTGTTTATTTCAACTCATTTATTATTTTGTTGTTGTTGTTGTTTATTTAAACTCAAAAAAATAGTATTTAGGAAGTATATATTTGTCAGACTATTTAACTTTTTTTTTTTTATTTGAACCCATCGGCAACTCATCAACCTTTACATGTAAGTAATGAATCGTACAAAGTGAATTAAACATTATATAAATTGTGATTCCAAATGTTGAAATGATTTAAAATTAAAATTATTAGCAATTTCTTTTTTTTAATCATTTGAGGTAAAAACATAAGCTGAATACATCTGAAATCAAGCTGAAGAGTTGATTACACACGTCCAATATTGAAATAAAAAGGAAATCATTTAGAAAGAAAGAAACAGTGATTTCATTATTATTATTATTATTATTA